>NW_008237619.1:12715114-12799733 GCF_000691975.1 Corvus brachyrhynchos | reverse complement strand
CGGGGGCCCAGCCCGAGCAGGGCTGGGGCTGGGCCCGCTGGCCCCCGCATGGGGCCTGCAGCCACCTGTCCCAACACTGGAAACAAGACAGAGCTGGGGGGGGGGTTTTCTATTCTTGAGTGTGGATCACAGAGGTGGTCACAGCTTTAAGTGGCTTAAAGAATTGTCCATATTCAACCTGGCCAGCTGATAGGTTCTGTCAGGTCACAGAGGAAGCTGTAAGCGCCCCTTTGCAAGAACATCACTTCTGGGACTATGCTTGCTAACCCATGACAAGGAGTGACAAGCAGAAGTGGCCTCTAATGACCAGCATGGAAATCTGTGAATTTAACATGCTGGACTTCTGGAAGTAGACATGTTCTTTGGGTGTTTCTAAAAGAATACATATAATAAATTACAGTTGCAGAGGGAAAACAGAAAGGCAGTCTGAGGATGTCAGTAGTTAAGTGACTTGTCTTCCTAGTGGAATTGCTGGATGAAAGGAGCACAATCAAGTTCTGAGGGCTTCTTACAGTATGGGTAAAGAAAGACTGAATTTAAAATACATGGGAACTAAGCAGATAAATTTAAGTGTAGTCAAGTTCTAGAAAATGGGAAGAATGCCCAGACACTGGCAATCTGGACAATGGAGAAGTTTCCACTGCTAAACAAAAGATATGGAAGGAAAACTAAAAGTTAAATTACAGTTTATTTGACTTGAAGGTGACACCCAGCTATCGACAAAGAAATGTCAAGGGCTGAGGTTTCGATTTAGACAAGAGACCAGATCTTAAACAGGATCTGTGAGCTTGCATCATGGAGATGAGAAGTCCTGAGGGCAGTGATGAAGGTGGCTGAAAGCCCAGATGCTGGGTCTGAGATTTGGCTGCAAAGGAGATCAATTAGAGGCATCATTTCTTGCACAGGAGTAGAAGTAAATTTTATTTGGAGAATGTTTATGCGGACTTTGTGGGAGTATTTAGGATTGAAGGAAAGTGCCTGTGTCAGTGAATTCTCTCTTCTCCCTAGCATTGTACAAATAAGTTGGATGATTACAGTGAGGAGGACTGGCATTCAGAGTGGTGGCCCTGCCCTTGTTGCAGACCAAGGAAGCAAGCTGGTGAAGCCTAAGTTGGTTCAAATAACAGTAAAGGAAGGGAGAAAGTAGGAAAATGAAGGAAGTCAAGAGGAAGTGTCAGAGCAAGAGGAAAAAGAAAACTAAAACTAGATGGAGAGGGATAGGAGTTGAATAAGGATTCTGTCTCACATTCCTTCTGTTTGAGGAGCAATGCTCATGTTGTATACTAATCTAACCACTTGCTAGAAATGAATTCTACTGTCATCTTTGCCTAAAAGAAGCCATTTAAGGAATCTGGTTTTTGGGGTAATTTTCTGGGCAGTGAATCACAGAATCATAGAGTATCTTGAGTTGGAAAGGACCGACAGGGATCATCGAGCCCACTCCTGGTACTGAGAGGACAACCCCAAGAGTCACACCAGGGGTCTGAGAGTGTTGTCCTAATGCTTCTTGAGCTCTGTAGGACAACCCCAAGAGTCACACCAGGGGTCTGAGTGTTGTCCTAATGCTTCTTGAGCTCTGCCACGCTGGGTGCTGTGACCAGTGCCCAACCACCCTCTGGGTGAAGAACCTTTTCCTGAGATCCACCCTAAACCTCCTGTGACACAGCTCAGACCATTCCCTTGGGTCCTGTCAGTGGTCACCACAGAGAAGAGATCAGTGCCTGCCTCTCCTCTTCCCCTCATGAGGAAGCTGCAGACTGCAGTGAGGTCTCCCCTTGGTCTTCTCCAGGCTGAACAGACCAAATGACCTCAGCCACTCCTCACACGGCTTCCTCTCCAGACTGTTCCCCACTGGAGGATGGCCCTCCTTTGGACACTCTCTAACAGCTCAATGTCTTTCTCATATTGTGGCACCCAAAGCTGCCCCCAGGACTCGAGGTGAGGCCGCCCCAGTGCAGAGCAGAGCAGGACAATCCCCTCCCTTGCCCAGCTGGCGATGCTGTGCCTGATGCCCTCCCGGGGTAATGTTGGCCCTCCTGGCTGCCAGGACACTGCTGAATCAGATTCAACTTTCTGTTGACCGGGATTCCCAGATTCCTTTCCACAGGTTTTCTGCATGTGGAAGAGTTGTTTAACAATAATTTTCAAAGTGAATTAGATATGTTCTGATGTCATAATGAACTGTTATTAACCCCCTTGGGGAAGAAGGATTGAAATGGGAAATATTCTGCATTTCAGCATTATTCCCAGGCCACCACATACACGCACAAGTAACTGTATAGTGTAAGTAACTGTATAGTGTATGTATATAGCACATGTAGGTATTGCTGTTTTAACTGAAACAGTGAGCAGGTAGGATGCTTGCCGATAACTAAAATCATAATGTTCTTAAAAAACCTTAGAACATTGACAAAGGACAGTTTGACTTTGTCATTTTTTTTAAATAACAAAAATATTTTACTACTAAGTTATCATCTATCTACTCTGCCTGTGCTAGAGTTTTAGGCCGAGTCCATTTGCAAGGGTATTTTAAACAAAGGTGAAGATATATTTAGAAACAGTGCTTTGGACAAACACTGTCAGATAGATGATTTGGGGACAAGACATTCCCTTGAAAACATGCATAAGATTCTTCTTAAAAGTCTGTTTGGAAAATCTTTATAACCAATACTTTGATACAGTGTTTTTGATACACTTGAGTTAGCTTCAAGTTACCCTGTAGGATTCACTTGATTTTCACTTATTTTCCACTGAATATTCCTTTCTAACCAGTGATCTCTGATTAAGTTCATTATGTGAAGAAAAAAAAAATCAGTGAAATAAATACGACCTTAACTTGTCTCAAAAGGGAAAACTCTTGCTAAGTAACAGCCAGCCTCCCTGTTAATGGTGGAGCTTCCATCTTCAGCTGTCTTAGGCACACACAGATCTGGTACTCCTACTCCTTCATGAGTGTATTTCTGCTGCCTCACAGCAGCCCAGCAAATTGGGAGAGAAGTTGTAACTTTTGCAGGATGATCATCCATACATTAGAAAAAATAAGCCTCTTTTTCTGTACATGCTTGATAGTAGAGAGTAATGCAGCCATCCATACAGGAAGGGTGATCAAGCAAGAACAAAACCCAGCACAACTGCTCCTTTCTTCCAGTTCTTCCTTCTTCAGACTCCAGTCATGTGAGGGGCAATATATGTATCTCCATGACTCTTGTATGCCGTGAATGTATATTCTCCATATACTGAGAGAACATAATGGGATTGTGATATGTGGGGATATTATAAAATTGTGTATGCCAAAAGACTGGAGTAAAGTCTTGCAGTTAATGTGTGAAATTCTTTTTAGGCACTGACTCTCAAACTTTTTTTTTAATTAGTGCCTGTTTTTCTGTTTCACTGTCTCTGAAAGTAGCCTCTGGTTGAAGATCAAGCTTGACCAAAGGGTAAAAGTTCAGAATTTCCACACAGGAGGTTGTTTCTGTATGATAGGCTTACACAAATATTTATGTTCTCTAACAGTTGTCTATCCATCTGCTGAAAATCCAAATGATAATAAACTGTGTGTCGTTTTGGTATAGTGAGCCAGTGGCCTGCTTTTTAGTGGCAAGAACAATTGCTAGTGGCCTGCTTGCTTTTCTTGATTCTATTCTCATTTTTATTTCTGTTTTTTTTTAAATCTTGAATCTCAGAAAGAAATTTGAAAGCATTTTTAGAGGGTTTTTTATGCAGTTCTTTCTAAAGAGCCTGTTGTGTCACAGCAGATAGGAAAGACTTTTGTTAAAAGTCACTGTCTTGACAAGTGAGGCTTGGTAGCTGTTCAGAAAACTCGCTACTGTGTGCATAATTAAAGCACATTAAATTCCGGTTGGTGATTCGGGTGTCAAGCGTTATAATTTGTGGTCTTCTCTGAATGATATTTAGGCAGCTCGTGGACACTTTGAGAACTTACAGTGTTCCTGCATAGACAGCTGCAGTAGTTCATTGCAGTGATTGTTTAAAAAACTTGCACCTGTTTCCAGTTTCAGATTCTAATTATTAGATCTATTTATGGTTCTTCTTGGCAAAAACAGTCTAATCACAGGTTATTTTAATAACATTGCTTGTTTTGAAGTAGCTACTGCTGTAGTTTCATGGTACTTGAGCCTCTCTCAATACTTTTGCATAAGCTTTTGGGATGACTAGAAGAAAGTAACTTTCTGTTAGATAAGGTTTTTAAGATTTACTCAAAATACTTTAAATTTTAAGAGTTTGCTCATGTTGCTTGGAAGCGGGGGTGAGATACGGAAATGGTTTGACAAGTTTTGGTATATGTGCTTTTATTGGAATTTTCTCCAGTCTTTTTTAGATTGATCCTTCTGAGGTCTCTTCTTTAATTGTGAGTATTTTAATATAGTGCTCTCTGCATGTGTAAAAGTGTTGCTTACTCTTTCTTCTGCTGGCCAGGTAGCTTGTTGGTGACTTGAGGGGGTGTCAGCTGCTCACACCTAATCAGTCTTCTCATTCTCTTAACTTTATTCTGTATTTTCACTTAATTCTTGTTGCTTAAGAACTCAGAAGAAACGCGGTGTTGGTATTTAGGGGTGCGATTTTTCTTCCATTAGGGTCATATACTTGAATATATTTGGTAAAATGTCTTTAGCTGGCTTGTAGAATATGACATACCGTGTAACTCATGCTGTCCATCACTGGTAATTGCACAGAGAGTGTGTCTGCAGAATAAGCTCTTGTACTATCTCTTGTAAACGCCCTCAAATACCTGTTGACCTTTCTCTTCATCTTACTGTTTTCTTATGTTTATCTCAAAATGTCACTTCCCGGAAGAAAGGCTTTGAGCTGAGCATACAGTTAGCATTGGGATTTTTCATCTCTATTGAGTCTGTGTATTTTCTTCTGAGTGACTGAAGGAAAGCTGACTGTGCCATTCAAACTTCCTAATGACTCTAATTGGATTATAGTGCTCTAGAAATCGACAGCTTTTGTATGTTTATACAGTGGTTCCTGCAGTGTAGACAGATGTGAGCTCAAAACTTGTTTTCCAATTTATGGCTGTTTCATGCGGTTTGAATCTAGAAACAGATGAAGTTTGTGGAGTGATGGAACTTTTATTATGGTTGTTTCATGCAGCACCTGGAACGGAAAACTTTTTTTTAAAGGTGAAAGATTAAAGCAAAATCTTCCTGGCACTTCGTCTTGATGGTGTAAAGTTGTGAAGGTGCACAAAGCACATCACCAGTGACTCATTTCAGTGAGTCAGACTCACTGTAACTACTCAAACTTCATTAATTTTTTTCACACCGAGGGATTGTATTTTGGGTCCTGTAAGTTAACCATGGGTTTTACCAAAAACATTTATATTTAGCAACAAAACAATTAGGTTAATGTAAATACACTGTGACCACTTCAAGGATGGTTGATCCTTTGCAAAAAGAATTTCAGTATCTATTAACAGAGTGTTAGTCAATTTAGTCAGAAAGTAAAGCCTGTCACTTGCTTCCAGATAATGAGTTTTGAATATGAGAAATGTACCTGCAAAATACATTATTCCCACACTGAAGTATTTTGATTCTTAACTGTTCAGTAACATTTCAGGTTTCTCATTCTCTGTCAAGCACCTCTTTGGCTCCTGAACAGTGTGCTGTCTCATGGGGAGAACATGACTCTGGGAATGATGTCTTGTTCCGGCGACCTCATTCACATTCTCTCTAGTTGCATCTTACACAGAGCACTCTGCTAGCCTTGGAAAAGCTTTCCAAAGCTTCAAATCTTCCAGGTGGTAGAAATTTTTGTCTGCTTTTGATATTGATATTTGAGCATGATATTGCTGCCAAGACAGAGTGTGAGTAGCTTTTGCAGGAATACAAGGAAGTTATTTTCTCATATAAGTGGGTCATAGTAGGAGTAAAAGTTATCTTAAATGGTATTAGTTGTTTTGTCTTTTTAGAATAGTGTTTTGGCACTTTGAAAGTTTTTTCTTTGCTCCTCAGTTAAGGGAGAGAGGCACTGATACCGTTGGACAGTATTAATGAGCTTGGATTTGACAGTCAATTTGAGGATCTCAGTCCTTTGTTTTTTTATTGTTTGGAAGAAATATGGATGTGGTGTGAATCATGTTGAGAAAAGTGGCTGAAGATCTTCAGTTTGAAAGCATTTCCATCAGTGCATCTATTAAAATGTTGCTTTGTATTTCTAGTACTGATATATTGAAGGTAATAATGCTGCTATAATTTATTTTAAATGCAAACCTAATAGCACTTCAGAAAAATGTAAGGGCTAATAAAGTACTCTTCGTGTAACAATGCATTTTTTTTACCTAGTGCTTGTTTTAAATCCCTACAACTTTTTTTGGCTTACATTAGTCATTGAGCAGCTCTGTATTTTAAAGAAGCTTAAAAAGGTGGTGCTATATTGAGAGTCTGATATGTGTCTTTCTGATGCCTTGAAATATTTTAGGACTGGAATGGGCCATTTTTGTCTGTTCTTAGAATAACCTCTTGTTTACATGAAGCTTTAGAACAGTACTTTTTGTTTTGTGTGCAAATCTTAAAACCTTAACTGATCATTAAAGATCACACTCTAAGATACTGCTTAAAACCAATATGATGTTGGTCTTGTTGACAGTGAATTTCAAAATCATGTTTTAATAAAAACTCCTATGCTCCTAAATGGCTTCATAATTAATTCTGTTTTTAGGACTGATGCTTTAAGGACTGTACTGATTGGAACAATGAGTTGTGAATTGAAGGGAAAAGATGTTGTGGTGGGGGTTGTTAATAAACGAAGTGGCTGTGGGTTTTTTTTTTTTTTTTTGGTAGTGGTTACTTCAGATCTTGTCAAGTTGTTTATAATTTATTGTGCAGAAAGTGAGGAAGAGCCCTTCTGATTTCTTCAAAAAAATTACTGAATTATTGCTAGACGTGCCTTTGCACATATCTTGTAGTTGAAGTACAGGATGCAGGGCTTTTCCTCTCTAAATTCTTGAGTGGACAAGTAAATGTGCCAAGACAATCTAAAAAATTCCTATTATGAATTTTTCCACAATAGTGTTGTGGATGTGTGTGCTGTTCTTTTGGGGTTCATGGCAAAAATAGTGTAGGATTGTGCACTAAGATAAAATCAATAAACTTGTCTGAATCATTAGAATTACTTAGAGAAAACCAACTTAGGATGTGGCTTCTGTTGAAGCTGCAGTTTGTTTGTAAGCAACGTGTTTTTAGTAATGAGATGCTGACTAGCATTTGTGTCTCTAGAGAGGAAGAGGAACGTCTGAGAAATAAGATCCGAGCAGATCATGAAAAGGCTCTGGAAGAGGCTAAGGAGAAATTGAAGAAATCACGGGATGAGATTCAAGCTGAGATTCAGACAGAAAAGAACAAAGTAGTGCAAGAATTGAAAAAGAAAGACAGCAAGCCACTGCCTCCTGTTCCTTTACCAAACCTGATAGGGATAAACAGTGGAGAACCAGCAGACCTGGATATCCGAGAGAAGAGGAACAAAGTCAAAGAGGTAAAGATGACTGTGATATGGTCCTACCTGTTCCTGTGTCTGACAGCAGTTATTTATATGGCATTTAGTTGTTATGCTTTATATTAAAAAAGAAAAACAGATCTCCAAATCATTAGTAAAAAATAAACTAAAAGTGCACAGGTATTAATGAGCATCAGCATTATTGCATGGGGTTTTTTTTCTGGTATTGGAGTATTAATATTTCACTGGATAACAACTTAGAAATTATTTTATAAAAATTATTTTAAGGATTTCTTCAGCTTAGTGGTATGGATTCAAAGTGAGTTTGCCATTAACACATGGAACAGTAACAAGAGCTTCTTTAAAGTAGAGCATGACTTTGTCAGTTTCCTTTCAAAGAATGGGATATGTTACTGTGTCATAGGATATTTTTAGATGTTAAAAAATTGGATTGAAAAGATAAGGAAAAAGAAGACCTGCTGCTATTATTTGAAAATGATTGAATTATCACATGCTTTTCAAAATACATTTTAAATGGGTCTAAAAAATTAGTAAATTTAAGTAGATTGAATGTTTTACAGGTAAATGAAGCACACTAAGATGATTTTGATTCTGTGGCAACTTACGCTATGGGAATTGCTGTTTGTGGTCTTACCCTCTCCACTCCTGGTTGGCTGTGAGATTCATTGCCCTTTTTTGTCCTGGCCATGCTAATTTCCTATGACTGCTGCCAGACATTCTCTGAGTCTGTACTTCTAACTAGTATGGCAGAAACCTTGTACAGCCTTACTGTTCTTCTTCTTTCCTGCAGTCTGATTTGTTTAATCCCAAAAAATTGGTTTAGCAAAGCAGGGGAAAGGTTCAGGCCAGACATAAACAAGCACAGACTGTTACTAAAGAACATCCAGGACACAGCACTTAGTGTTTACATCAGCTAAATCTACTTTTAAATTGTGATCTGAGTTTAGTTACTTCATAAACCCAAAGAGAAATTAGTCATACACCTGTCCTTGTTATAGGAAGGAGTTGTAGCTGAAGTGTGTGCCATTCTGTGGGTATCACCCAAACTGGAATTTTATTTTGAATATTAATGGTGGCTAGATGGAGTCCACTCTTATCAAGTAATGAACAACTGTATTATACGTGCATGATATGGTGTGGAGCTGTATCACTATTTGTAGTAGTTACTCCATATAGAGCCCTGTCACAACCTGAATATCTGAAGTGGCAAATCATTCCCTGGAAGATGTGCCTGTTAGTGATTACTTCAGAAGGACTTTTGCTTGGGAAGTTGTGTCTGGAATATTGGACCTTCTTGACCCTGCTTGGTTAGGGCTGCTTCCCAAAGGACAGCATTGAATCGTGGATTTGAAAAGGCTCTACTGCTTCATTTGTAAACATTCTGAATGAGAATATACAGAGCATTTTACTTTTCTAAAAGTCTCTGTAAGGTGAAGATGAACAGTGAATGGCATGGTTGTCAACACTTCTTAATTTTTACTACCTATTACTGTAGTTAAATACCTTTGAGATGGATTTAATGTGTAGAATAAAATTGAGTTTACCAAGTAGTGCGAAATTACTGAGCACAGCTAACAGTGAAGAACTAGCTGAAAGAAATAATCAACCAAAGTGTGGAATTTGGAGGGAGGGTTGAAAATTAGTATTTGCATTTCTGAGGTTGTTTGGTCAGAATGCAGACCAAGAGGAGATGATAAGCTCTAGGTTAGTATAGAATAGCAATTTTCTTGGTGTCATGAAAAAGTAGTAAAATTTGGACCATTCTTGCTGATGTAAACCTGAAGGTGTTAGCAAATTGTATGGAATTCAGGGTAGTTTGTGAGTAAGAATCACCAGGTGGTGATCCTTAGCTGCAGTTGCCACACACCTTGTGCTGTGAAAGTCTTACTCCTTTTTTTGGTGATCAGCCTACGTGTGAGTCACACTGACAAGCTGTTTTTCTATTGCATAACTTGTTGATGACTACTT
Organism: Corvus brachyrhynchos; assembly: GCF_000691975.1. Lineage (NCBI taxonomy): Eukaryota > Metazoa > Chordata > Aves > Passeriformes > Corvidae > Corvus > Corvus brachyrhynchos. The sequence goes on along the minus strand of NW_008237619.1, from coordinate 12,790,286 downwards.
TTATGGTTTCTGAAGTGTAACTTTTCATTACCAGACCAAAGGTTTTTGTGAGACTATGTCTTAAGTGGGTAAGTCCTTCAGCTAGGATAATAATGCCTTTGTCTTGAGCAGTTTTCAGTTGTGTGACCACTGTGCTTGAGCGGCCCAGGATCAAAGGAGCATGACTAAAAATTCTTTGTTATGTGAATTGCCTTCATTGACTCAGTCACTTTAGTACTGTAGCTACCAGGTGATCTCCAGAATTTTTAGTTTTTGTTTCAAGCAGGGCAGCAGATTGTCACTTCTACAGCTGGATGTGTGAAGGCATAGAACACCGGGGTGGGAGGTCTGCCCGGGAGGGAGAATGGACAAATGGTAATGCTGAGGAACAATTGTTGGAACAATGTGGCTGAGATAAAATGTGTATTAACAGTGTCAAATGAATAATATTTTGCCTGAAACCTGTTTTTGACAGCATCAGATATTTCAGAGAAGTCTGCAGCGATTTCAGAGATGTGAAGTGCATTCTGAAATATGTTCATCACTGAGGTCCTCCCTCACTGTTTTATGTAACTGGTATAGACTAATACAAATAGTCTTTGTAGAAAAAAAGAACAAGTTCCAGGAGACAATATCGCTAATGTAGGTCCACAACTAATATATATATATATGTGTGTATATATATATATATATATATATATATAGCTATCTATATCTATCTATATGTAAAATATAATTTTTGACATGCAAGATACTATGATTGCCTGGACTGAGACCCGAAAAATAGCCCAGGGAAGCTCCTGCCTCTTTGGAGGCTGCATATCTGGCCACAGAATTCCAGGTGATTTGACCTGCTTTGGTTTACTGTGAATTGTCCTGATACATATTTGAGGAACTTGACTCTCCGAGAACAGCTTTAGACTGTTCAATTTCGCAAAATGAACGATGTTATACAGCCTATTTCACCTCCTATCAAATGGTGAAAAACTGGATAGGATTGGGTGGAATGATGGGGACTATTTGTAACACACACAAGTCTTTACATTTGGGAGAAAGGCTGGAAAATTTTCAAATGAGGATCCAGTTTCTTTTTTTTTTACAGAAAATATATTACTAGTTTTTCTTTCCAAATAGCAATTTGATGAAGTCTGTTTTTTTAACATCTCTGTATAAGAAGTGGTTTGGCAGTACTTTAATATTTTAAAAAAGCATAATTTGATTTTAGAAAAAAGTGCATATAAAACTAAAAAAAAATTGTGTAATGCTCTTAAGAGAGCTTTGTAAAAAATTTGAAAGCTTTATATAATAGGAATGTTTGCTGAGCACAGAGAGGGAGGCTTCTTAAGGTCGTGGAATACAACTGGGAGCAGAATCTGCATCTTACTGGTTTTGTTTTTGTGTGTCTTTTGCTTCTGATAATTATATTTAGTGTTACATTGTGTTCTCATGTTTAATTTACAAAATTGTATAATCTGTCTATATTCTAAGAAGCTATTAATTCAGTTATTTCAATAAGGAGCATTTATGAGTTGGCTGATTATTTTAGATGCACAGTGACAACTCTGAAAAGTAAAGGTTTTCCACTTGCTTACCATACATGCTTTATAGCACTTCTCTGGCATATTAGCTTGCTGTTCAGGCTTTTGAAAGATGCTGTGGTGTTTAATTAACTGGTATTTTAAGAGCAAACACATCTGAAAATTCTTCTTGCTGCTATGCTTTAGCTTTGTATTCATATTTTGGCTTTTTGTACTATATAAAAGAAAAATATTGAAAATAGAAAGTTTTTGGGTTTTTTTTAAGATCTTAAGTGCAACCTGTATAATTTTATAGAAAGGCTTTAAGATGTATCTTTTCATTGTGGTTAATGCAAAGAAATCAAGAACAAATTCTGTCTTTTGGAAGTTGTTGGCTTCCTTTCCAAGTTAAATTAGATATAAATTGCTTGAGCACTTGGAATTTTTGGCACTTAATTTCCATTATTGTATTCTTTAGATGGTGTTCAGAATATTTTTTCTTCCTTTCAGTTTAAATGTAATCGTTACATAGTGGTCTGTGGTCTATAGTGAGTTTTATTTCCCTGAGAAGGTAAATTTTACCCAGTCAAATAAGGAAAATTTTGTAATTCTTTTCACTCTATTCAGGGTTCAGGTTTTCTTTTAATATCAGCCTGTCACAGTATTATTTTACTGCCAGCATTCATTTAGGATACTTGTTAAAATAGCGTATTTCACCCAACAATGGTTCTAATCCTATGCCGGTGATCCTTCCTCTCTACTCAGCACTGGTGAGGCCACACCTGGAGTCCTTTTTGTTCAGTTTTGGGCTCACCAGTATGAAAGAGACACGAGCACGTTGGAGAGGGTCCAGGGAGGGACCACAAAGATGCTTAAGGGGCTGGAGCATCTCTCATCTGAGCAAAGGATGAGGCAGCTGGGCTGGACGAGAGAGGGAATCTTACAAAATACCTGAAGGGAGGATGCAAGGAAGACAGAGCCAGGCTCTTTTCAGTGTTTCCCAGTGGCAGGCACAAAGGCAGCAGACACAAACTGAGACACAAGAAGCTCCATCTGAACATCATAAAACATTGTTTACTGTGAGGGTGACCAAGCACTGGAGCTCACTGCCCACAGAGATTGTGGATTCTACCTCCTTGGAAATACTCATAAAATGACTGGTAATGGACCTGGAGAGCTTGTTCCAAATTACCCTGCTTGAGTGGGACCAGATAACCTCCAGAGGTCCCTTCCAACCTCAACCATTTTGTGGTAGGATGATGTTTGTTGACTAAGCCTGTCAGCTGGAAGACAGCTTCTCTAGAATGTTACGAGTGCACATGGTAAACTTAACAGCGAAGTAATAATGCTGTGGGTTTCAGATAGACTGGGAAATCTGAGTTCTCTGGAGCTTTTGTTCTATTACTTGTTCTGTATTTGTTGTGATATGCAGTTGTGTAATTACACAGTGCTAATTGTAAATACACACTTTAAAAATAGAGCTCAAAGGAGGTGTGGTGTCCACACAGGTAAGGGTAGAGTTATGAAGTGACTGAAGCTGCTGGCTGTACCATACTTGCTTGTGCAGTTTAAAAGCTCTTATGTTTAATGGGATGGGATAGCAAGGTGTGGTATCTTTCTGATAAGCTGTTCTCAACACAGCAAAATTCTGGTTCTGTTCCTGTGTGTCACAGCTTTCTGGTAAAAAAAAAAAAAAAAAGGGTGGAGGAAGACATTTAAGCAAAAGTTGTTGTGAAATGGACATCCAGGAAGTATAGGTCCCAGAGTTAAAGGTCATGGAGTCATAGAATAGTTTGGGTTGGAAGGGACCTTTAAAGGTCATCTAGTTCAACTTGAAGTTCATTTGTGACGTATGACACCTGCAGAAAGAATTACTGTTAAGTTTGGATGCTTTACACAAGTGAGGAACAAGTCTGTCTGGGAAGCTGGGGTTGTTCTGACTTGAGTTCTTTTGCCAGTGAACTTCCTTCAGCAGAACTTTCCATTTATCCTCTTTTAAAATTAGACTTGTAATATATTGCCTCTTTGAAGGGAAGGTAGGAAGTTAATTTATTGAATATTAGTGGAGGCAATGCCAGAAATACTTACAGATATGTGCCAAGAAGAAAAGTGATTAAAATGTATTTTCATCGTCATCTCTGGATGATACTCAAGAGGCTGTTAACACTGTTGAAAAGTAACAGACTGTGAGATAAGCAGCAAAACTAATGGTTTCCTATGGATTTTTAACCTACATCCCCTTATACCACCCTCTGCTCATCATGCACTTGTTGCTGTGAATATCCTCTTACCTTTCCTGCTTGACTGCATGAATTTCAGTGTGTTCCGTGCCTTCTTTAGAGCTACTGGTGTGCTAAATGCTGCCTCCTGAATGAAAAAAGGGCTGAATTATAACTGCCTTTGTCTCAGTCAGGATACTAATTTCTGTCTGTCTGCCTTATTTGGCCACAGATACTTTTTCTTTTCCTCAACACAAGAAGTAGAGTATCCGGTTCCTCCAGCTCTTTAAAATCAAGTGTGAAATTAGAGAATGGATTAAAAGGCTACTGCAAATGTATGTGTCAAATGATGGGTGTACAGACAGCAAGGTTGCATAAGCCTCATTCTTTTAAGAAATTGGGCTAAAAATAGTAAGTAAGTGTCCTTTTACCTGAGTTCTGTTTTGTGTGCTTATTGAGAAAAGAGCTGTGTAGAAGAAAGAATTACTTAATTGTCCAGAGATCTTTCCATGCTGCCTAACTCCTCTTTTCATAGTTACTATTCATACAACTTTCAATGCTAATCTCATTTATTTTTCTAATTGCAGTGTTTCTGATCTAGCCAAATAGGCTGCCTTCGGTGACTGGGAGACCTTTTTTCAATATCTGAAACCTATTTAGAACAATCCCATTATTGCTGGCACTTTACAGTCTTCGTTTTCTTGGTCAAACTTGCTTGGACTTCTAGTTGGTTGTGAGATCAGTTTTTAGTAATCCATGTTTATCAAAGGTTTTGCATTGTATTTTGTAGCTCACTGCTCCTGACTTACATTCCTTCAGTTACATCCTGAAACTGAAGGATGTGTTATGACCCAGCTTTTTCAGTATTTAAGATAACACTCCCTGCAGCGTGAATGTTTGTATAAAATCTATACACATTTTATATGTAAGTGTGTGCATATAAAAATCTCTTTGTATCTCTACATGTGTATACGCGCAGGTTGTTTATTAGCTGGTTTTGTTTGCACACTGTTTGGATTCTCTGTGTTCTGGGTTCTCTGATGGAGTTTGACAAGTTGAGAACAGGTAAATTGGCTTTCAGTTAGTTTTGCTACGCTCTTCTAAAAATGATCTTAATTTTACTGAATTAGTGAAATCTGTAAATTATGGATAAAATCTTTTTGATCGAGCCTGTTGGTAAACTAATTTTCCATTTATATATTAAAATGGATATTGTGCAATTAGCCCTTTGGCCAATGCAGGCATGTTAGGAGTGGCCCTGAAAAAGTTGTGTCCCAGCTTGTTGGAATGGTTGTATAAAGAACTCATTTTCCAATTGTAAATCAATCATTTATGTTTGTGAGAAGCTTTGCAGCTTGGTGCATTTATTTTGCTGGAATTGCAGAATGGAAATAAAGCTCCTAGTGTGGTGCTTCATGTGCAATATTTCAGCTGCACATCCTGGATATGCGGATTTGATTTGTAACTTAAAATGTGCTACTCATGAAGAATGCAAGTTTTTGTTTGAGGGTATTTTAAAAATGAATCAATTTAGTCAAGTTGTAGAAATTATAGAATTCTCCAGTGCTCATGCAGTGTTGGAAGCCTGTTAAAAATTCAGGAAGGTGTTCATTATTAAAGATGTCTTTTTTCTAGACCATTGTGAGAAGAACCTGTCTTTCAACAATGAATTAGCACATTTGCAGTATTTAAAACTCATAAATGCAAATTAAAATCAAAGAAATAAGGATGTATTTCACTTTCCTGATATTATCAGCCAAACAAAAATGAGCAAAACTCCAGGTAAATTTCTTGTCTACAAAACTGGGCAAATCAAAAGGCTCCATAAAATTTAATTGACCTTACCGCTTTTTCTTTTTTTCTAAATTTTGTATTTTATATGCCATTTACTCCTGTAAAACAGAAATGCTGGTAGCAAAAAATCATGAATTATGGCTAGATTGAAGAGATCTCTATTTTAAATTATACCTGATCTATTATACAAGTGACAATAGGTGTGTTTCCAGCTATGGAGACTTTGACTGGAAAGCCAGAGCATCCTGTTATGTTCTTGTTAGTCATCTTTATATAATTTCTCCTGTAGTCCCCTCTGTGTTTGCTGGAGCAACTCCATAGAATATATGCCGGTGTGTTCTTAACATGCACTTTTCCTGATGGTGTTAGCTCTCAAGTATTGATATTAATGATGTCATTGATACACCATGTGAGCTACTGGTAGTTGAATGAGTAACCTCTCACGGTGCATTCCATTAAGACAGAGACCACCTGCATACAATACTGAACTACCTGAAACTCCCTACAGTTCACTCAGTCAGTTTGCTCTGAGATCTGGATTCCTGGTTTGCATCGCTGGTGTCTATTCTTATTTTCTGCTTTGTTACCAGAGGACTAGTGGCTATCAAGGCATCAGTTTTTGAAAGGGCTTCAAGGGGAAACCAAAGCACTGCAGAATCCTGTGCCTGCTGAATGAACTGCTCATTAACAGAAGCCACAACAGGGAATAGAATCACTGAGCATACAGATACGTAAGATGTCCTGCTCTATTTTTATTGATACCGTGGTGCACAAAGCTCTAGACAATCCCCCAAAGAGTCAAAAAACATGTGAACAAGAGATGGTTGGGTACATCATTTTTCAAAAAATATTTGGCAATGTTCACTGCTAGTAGGTGTTGAACTAAGCAGCCATGGCATGGAGGATAGTTTCTATGTTTGTCTGGAGAAATTGGTTAGAAGGCAAGAAATTGAGAATACAGATAAACAGTGCTGGAGGCCACAGAGGACATGTGCTGGGGATCCATGCTCTAAATTACACAAATGAATTATTTAGAGTTTGAAAATGAATGAGTAGTGGTATGACACCTTTACTGCCAACATGAAGAATTGCAGAAAAACCTTATGTGGCTGAGTGATTATCTCCATTTTTATTTCTCAGCTAAATGTAAAATGATGCATATTGGGGCTGGAGATGGAGAGATTCCAAATTCATGCTAAGTATGGAAAGCTGTGAGGTGACTTAGTACACTTGAGAATGAGAAATTGTCTTTTTTATAGTTCTTGGAAATGTCACTGTGTAGTGCTCAACAGCAGACAGTGAGCAGATATTCAGTATTTCAGAGAAGAGAACAGATAGCCTATGAAGTTCAGGTGCCTCTGCATCTTGCAAGCTTCATGTAGTTATTGCCTTTCAGTTTCAAAAAGGATAGGGTAAAACTGGCAGAGATGCAGGGATAAGCTGATGAAGATGCTTAGACTGATGCCTGAAAGGACAGGACTGGAAGAAAGGAACTGTAGGAACTTCTTTCTGCTGGCTGATGTGCAGTTGTGATTGTTTGCAAAGATCATCCGAGGGGCTCTACTTTTCTAAACAACACACCACCAGAGAGCACAATTCAGTCCTGTTAACACCATATTCTCTTGAAACCATGAGGATGCACAAGGTCAAAAATACCTGTTCTTCATCTTGGATTAAAAATATTTCGCTTTCTTGAACATTTTTGAGCAGTCAAAACTCTGCTGCAAGCTCTCCAAATTTAGCCTCTTTACATCAACTGTTTCAGTTCTCACCAATCTGAAGGATTTTCCTATGTAATTTCATCAGGCATCTAAGACTTCAAGTATTTAGTGCCAACAAAAAGAGTTTTCCACTTTGCATCCATTTGATTTGCATCCATTTGGTTTTGTTTTAGTAATGGATTTGTTACCAGACTTGACACTAAAAGAAAACCCAATATTCTGTGTGTGTTAGGAACATATTCCAAACAGACTCTTTTGGTGACAGTGTTCAAAAATGCATGACAGAGGCATGAACTGATGCCTGAAATAATTTCTCTTGAGACAGAGCTTCCAGAAAAACAAAAAAAGTATGAGTTTTCTAAGTTTCATCAAAAATCTGAGTATACAAGGAAAAGATAATTTCTAAAATTAACGTCCATAAAGTATTCTTTGCAGACAGTAGGAAAATGGTCGTTAGTTTTTAATCTGCCAGTTGAGCAGTAATTTTGTCTATCAAGTCCTTGGTTAATTTTAAAACAGAGTTTGAAGGTGGTTTATATAAATCTCTCAAAATTGTACCCTTAAGCAGAATACATTGCTTTGAAAGCAAAACCTGTTTGCTGTCTGTTATGCAAGTTCCTGATGGAATGGCAGGAACCAGTAAATACTGCAATTTGCCAGTAAATTGGTTCTTTTATTTTCTCAGGTCTCCTACTTTCCGTTTGCTAGTTGCCTGTCTTTTTTTTTAAGACTGGAAAGGGTTTTTTTAACCAGTCCTTGGTTTGAATTACTGTTTCTGACATGCTGCTGTAGTGGTAGAACTTCCTTACAAGTCTCTTTTCAATCACTGTGACCTCCTTTTATTGTTTGTCAAAAGACATCATTGCCACTCTGTCTTTATAAAGATCTGATTTCCCAGAGACTGTAGAGGATTAGATCCCATGAGCACGTTCTAAAGTCAGTAAAACCAACTGGATAATGGTGTACCTACAAAAACAGTTTCATTTGGCATGCCCTGCTTTTTGCCTTTCTGTCTGTCTTGCAGCAGAGTCCAAATCAGTCTTTTTGTAGAATTATCAAGTTGTGTGTGCAGCAGCATCTTGCTGGTTATTTGCATTGCATTCCATAATAATTTTCAAAATTAGTATGCAGCAGACTGATACCCTATGAATGATTTTGCTTTCAAAAGCAAAATCTGTCATTAATGGTGTCAGTAAAGAGTCCATTGCCAAAACTGCTCGTTCTCTGGGAGACAGATTGCAAGATTCTATATATGATATGCTATCGAGCTCCAAGCATTTCCTGTGACAAACTGCTATCAGGTATGGAAATTTCAGCTATGGAAATGTGTGTCTTGTGTTTTTCACCGTTATTGATCCATGTTATTTTCATTCTACTCAGCTTGAGGTGCCCCTCTGAGTTCTTTAGGGGTTGGGTACACTTTTTTGCAAATAGTTTTACATTCTTTCTACTATCCCTAGTGCTGATGTCCCAGTCAGTGTCTGAGACTTTCCTCTCCTCTTAAAGACAAAGTTTTGTTTTAAGAAAAGCCTATCTATTCCTGCAGCTATTCTTCAGCATTTCCAACTTTCAGTACTCAAACCTAGTGTACCTATAGAAATCAGTTTGTTTTCCAATCAGGAGTTCATGTTGCTTGTACTTCCTGAGCCAAAATGCCAACCGAAGGTAAAACTTGTAGCTGTCAGAGACATCTGTCTTCTCGTGTCTCTCCAAAGCTTTTGTGTGCACAGCTGCTCCTGATAATATAGATGTTCTGTCTATAGTATAACATGCTACCTGTTCTGGCAGTAACAGCAATCTCCATGTTGTTACAAGATCTCTTGGTATATCATCCTTACAAAACTTAATACCGTATACAAGAGCTGTGGGGCTTCTCACTTGCATGTAATGTGCAGTTCTCTGCTAACATGATATTGTGAAATCTCCTTGCTTTGTGGTGGAGGAAAGCAGTGAATTGTGTGCCAAGTAATGGTCAGCATTCATCTGGAAAAAATCAGTTGGCTACTTAGTGTAATAAAGTCAAAGGATTCTCGAGGACTTAAAACACCATATTCTTAGTGTTTGGGGGAGGCAGAGGGGCAGGACAGATGTTTGTGGTTACCAAAGTAGCTCAGTCTCCTCAAAATACGATTTCGTATCTCAGTCTCAGTTGATGCAGTCAGCTATGTCTTAGTCTCTCGTGTTCAAGAGACTTTCAGGTCTCAGTAGTGTATTCTTATGTTAATTCTGTGTTAGTTCTTGCATCTAGTGAAACGTACTCCTTTGCAGTTTCTATCTTAATAAAATTTTATCTTAGGATAAATTATATCTATAGAAACATCTTGTGTTGTATGTATTCTGTTTTAGCCCTTTGTAATTTGCATACTTTTTGGGGTTTCTTCAGAACGAAGTATTCTGTAATAAAATATGTACCTTCCCCCTGGAAGCACAGCAAGTTAGGATAGTTAAATATTCCACAAGTAACATTTTGCTGTGAGGAAACTAGTTGTTCTTCTCCTGGACTTAGCTAGTTTTGATCTGTTCTGGTATTTGCCTATACCATCAGATTTTTACAAAGCTAAAATGGCAATGGTTACTTGATTCTCCTTCATGAATATTTATTTGGGGCATCCAAAGATCTCAGAAGCCCTGTCTGCCTTGCGTGCAAGCCAGTTGGTTGGATCTGCCATGTCATGGTCATGTTGCTGTTTAGTCATCTATCTGTTTTCAAACAGAGGAAGTGGACTGGTCAGTCTTTAGTTTCATCCTCTAGTACTTTCTAAACCTTTAAGTCTGTCTTCCCAAGTAGAGTTTTTAGGGCTGGCAAGCTGCAGGTTAGAGCAGCACCCTTCACAGAAGCCTTGACTGTCCCCTGTCCTGAAGTCTACCCTGACTGCATAAAGCCTTAAGTAGCCCAGTCTGATCCCGTAAGGGATCATGGTTTGACCAGGAGGTTGAACAGGAGAGGCATCCTGAGGTTCCTTCCCATCTGAATGATACTGTGATTCTCAATTTTATGATATTAACATAATGAACAATTTTGTATAGAAATTTATAGGTTCGTTCTGGATAACGTTAGTGAGAGCTCTCAGAGGAACTTCTGTGCTTACTGCCTGTGAGCAGGTTTTTATTAGGTTTGTCATGCTGCAGTTTTGTTACCTGTCCAGAGAGGATCCCTTTACCCGAGTCATCTTGATGTTCCAATAGCTATGAATTGGCCATTTTGATAAGTGCCATGTAAACACTAAGGAGTTTGTGAATGCTAGGGAAGTGGCTTTTTTCTCCTTAATATATTCGCATCCACTTTTTCTTACACTGCTTGTTCATGACACTAAAAAACATTCTAGAGTATTATGACCTAATCAGGTGTCAAAATTAGTGCAAATACTAAAAGCAACATGTGAGCTGACTTTGAATGACAAGCAGTAGGAGTGGGACTGTGGCATCTTGAGAGGGACAGCTGTGCTTAGGTTGATGCCAGTTTAACAGAGAAGTGCTCCCCAGCTTCTTGGGCCAGTGTGGGGTTCAGATTTATTGTCTAGGCATGAGTTAACTGAGCTGTGGGAAATTTGGAGGGAGTTTACATTTAAAGGAATTACAGCTTTGTAGTTTGGACAGGGATCTCTTGATGGTTGTAGGGAGAACAGAGACTTTGTTTTCCATGTCTCAGCAGGCAGTTTAGCTGCAGTTTGAAAGATTTGGGATTCTTGGATGCTGACTTCCACTAAATCTTGAATTTGGTAGGAGGAGGGACCTGAGAGGTGGTAAGAGGAGAGATGTGAGGTAGTGCTGGTAAGGCAGCTGTCTGCACCTCATTTTTTAGCCGGCATCTGCTTGTTCCCTCACATTTTCTGTGAGTATGGTGACTCTCTGATTAAAATAAGAAAATTACAGTCATATAAATCATAGAGAAAACTGATTGCCTTGCCTCAGTTCCTTAAAGGGTTAGTATTGTTCTGTTAGATACATTCACATAGTTTCTCCTTTTAGAAAGCATTTCTAAATTTGTGGAAATCATGGTTTTAAAATCCTATACATTTTCTTGGGGATTTTGTTTATATTAACACTATTTTAATACCATTTTTAAAATGAGATATAAAAATAAAATAAGTATAATGTTGTGGATACAGACACATGGCTGTTCTAAAGGTTTTTCCCTACTGTTCTTGTGTCTGGTGCAGTCAGTGTCTTTTGATATCCAATTTCTTCCTATTACTTGCACATCTGTTTAGGTACTAATAATATTTATTTCTTTAAAACTGCATTCACTTTGCAATTTGGCGGCTGCTGAATTTCCAACAAGGAAGGAGTTTGAAGAGTTTTAGCAAGTCCATAAAAGCTTTCTCAGTGGCTGAGGTGCACAACTAGTCAGCAAGACGTTTTGGGTTTTGAGACGTAATTTTCTTACTAGGTGGTGGAAATATCTATTAAAAAGCTAAATGTTCTGTGTAGTAAATATTAATGACATTACACTGCTTTGTTCGCTATGCTTTCTAAAAAAGCTTTTGGCATTTCTTTTGGTAGAGGCTATATGACAGTACTTCTTTGTCAAGTAGGTGTTGCTAATGAGAAATTTATTATGCCTTTTGCAAAATTGTTTAGTCCTACTTGGATGTACCAGTGTAAATAAATCCTTTTTATGCTTCAAGTATCGGTAGATATGTTTTTCTTTCAGTTAGCATCTTAAGACATTAGCCAGTGTTTTACAGCAATTCCTTACACTTAAATGTATTCCTTATGCTTACATTCTTAAATGTCTGTGCATCTCTTAAGGGAAAAGAAAGAACAGGAAAACAACCTAATGCAGAGCATTAGGCTCCATAGCTCAAGTCAAATAGACTTGAAATTTTTTCCACATTTATTCATGCTATAAAATCTGATTTCTGTAAAAGACTGAAGCAGTGACAAACTAATTAGTCAGTATGCTGGAATGCCTGTGAGAGATGAAGTCTCAAATAAGGAATAAAATATTGTATTCATAGAGAGTAGTTTTGAGAGTAGTTTTATGATGTAATCAAATCCTATTTTTTTTTCCTGTTTCTTAGATGATGAAGCATGCCTGGGACAATTATAGGCAATATGGATGGGGACATAATGAGCTCAAACCAATTGCCCGGAAAGGACATTCCACCAACATATTTGGTAGGCTATATTTTCTGATTTGTTTGTGATTTTTCTTTTTTTTTTTTTATTATTTCTGTCCATGGGTCTTCTCTGAAAGTCTACCCAAACTTTCTAGCAAACTCTCTCTTAATAAAAATCTTTTGACGTGTGAGTGACAGAAATTTATTATTTCAGTGGTATTTCATTGAATTCTTTTGTTAATCTATCTTTTTGGGGGCAATACATTCTTACTTTTGCAAAGGCTAGGCTGTGTCTATGTCCACTGATGCTTTGTGTGTATATGTAAAAATAAAAGTCCTAATGCAATGATGGTTATTTTTTGGGTATATTCTGAGATGCAATGAATATACATGTGTTTATTGTGTTTTATTTATTTTTTTTTTTAAACCCAGCTCATCTTGTCTAGATCTTTGTGTTTAATTCTATGAGAATCATGGAACAGTTTGAGTTGGAGGGAACCTTTTAAAGATGAACTAGTCCAGCCTCCCTGCCATGGGCTGGGACACCTTCAGCTAGACCAGGCTGCTCAGAGCCTCATCCAGCCTCGTGTTGAACACTGCCAGGGGATGGGGCATCCACAGCTTCTCTGGGCAGCCTGTTCCAGTGCCTCACCAATGGTACTTAGCACAGTGCAAGGAGAGAGTGTGAGCTGAAGGGAAGACTGGAGCAAAAGGCTTCTTTTGTGACAGGACATTCCTTAGATACCAGGACAGCATTGTGTAGTAGTTTTCTTAGATACTTTGTTGTCGTGTACACTGGTACTGCCTTAATTTTCACTAGGAAAATCTCTTCTGAAGCTTACTGTGATTTAGTTTTATGTTATGACTAATTGATGGCTTCCCTTTATATTTTTCCAGCTGATGAAATTGGATTTGACAGTGAAAAATCTTTAATATTCACCTGTATGATCATGAAGTCTTTCCTGTTGAAATTACTTGCAATTCTGTTGCTTAATTTGTCATGTATAATTTTAGATTAGCCTTGGTTTGTAACCCAGACTCTATGAAGTTTTTTTCTTCATATGGCAGGAAAAAATTTTTATAATGTTTGTTTTTAGTGCGACTGACATGATATTTTGAAGCAGTTATGAATTATAATTTCACTGTAGTCTTTTCTTTCCATTCCTCCTCTGCTTGCTTCTAACATGTCTGCTAAAGAGTCTGGAGGATTTCTGCTTTTTTTCCTTGGAATTATTATTCTTTGGAATGCTTATTTTTTTAAAATTTGGCATTGCTTTCTGAAAGAAATTGCAGGCTTTGTCCACACTAAAGTTTCTGCTCCTCTTGTTCCAGCTTACTCAAGCAGCCAATGCCCTACATGTTTGTCCTTTTAAAATCCAGATGCTATTTTGTGCCATTTAGTTTTTAGCCAAATCATGTCATGATTGCTCTATTCAAGGCTGTTTCATATGAAAAACTTTTCTGAAACACAATCTTCAGCATATACCAAGTCTAAAATAGAATCAGCTATTGTTCATTTGGTGGATGCTTGATGGGGGGGTGTGTGTGGAAATTGGTCTTTGTACCAAGGACTGTCAAGGCTGTATTGTTATTCCTAGCTCTTTACCAATGTCTATTACCCCTAGTGACACGATTCCCAGCAGTATTTGCCTTTATAGAAGGTTTGCTTAATTTTTTTTGAACCCTCATGCTAGTTTTAATAAAAAGATGGTCAGCAAATTCTGTTTTCATTATTCATCTCAAAGATGATTTGATCCAAACTATTTTCAGCCATTACTGCAATCTACTGTGCTCCCATTTCAATTCCTAGCACGTCTCTGAGATCCTGCAAGGAGATGGTGTCGCTGGTTGAACGGCAACCCTTTGCATGAATCTTTGGGAAATCAGGTTTGCTGATAACTCCCAAGTGAGGTTAAACATGACTCAATTTAGAAGACAAATAAGTCATTAGTCTTCCCTGTTGGACTTCACTTTTGTCTAAAGCAGTGGATAGCTATATCTATGCCAAGGAGAACGCCAGGGTTTCTAACATTCCAAGATCTAGCAGGGTTCAGTCTGGGGTTAGAGAAGGGGAGAGAAGGTGGCCTGCTCTGCTCTTATAAATCTTAGTTTTAAGTAATTAAAAAAATAAAGAAGGATAAACGTTATAAACTTTAAAGCAAGATGCTCTGTGCCTCACTGAAGCATGCCAGCAAGAATGTTTATGGGTCCCCTCAATTACTAGTTTGACTTTTATGACAAAACATGCTAGGGTTGCTTTAATTGGCCTGCAGCAAGAAACTCTTGCCAATCTTTTTGAGATGTCTGACTGTAAATTGTAAAGGAGAGTCTGCTAAAAAGACTGTCTTTCAAACTGTGTAGTCAGGCAGTATCTTGAATAGTACGTCTTAAACGGCTGGGTCACAGCATCAGTAGTATGGCACTGCTTTGGGAAAGTATCACTGGGAATGGGTGAGCTTTTAAAGATATTTACATTTAGATGATATACAAAACAAACCTTTATAGCTTCTCTGTTGGTGAAATGGGGTGATAACTGCTTTTGAAAAGGCTGGCATTTATTCCTACCCTGTAAGATGAAATATAAAAGTCAAGGAGAAAGTGCAGCAGAAAGGTGTAAATTTTCTTTCCAGTTTAAATTTTTATTTGCAGCTCTGCTGAAGGTTGTAGCAGCTAAGCTAAAAAAAAAAAAAGAAAGTTGACCTTTTTTGTTGGACTGCTTAAATTGGTGAAAAAAATTTATGGCAGCCGCAGGGTGTTGTTGCAGAGGGAGTTTGTGTGGGATCTGGATCAAGTTCTCATCACAAAGGGTGAAGAGAAAAGGCTGATGGAAAATGATGCACGTAAGATAATGAGCAAGCACAACAAACACTGAGCTTGCTTCAGAAGGGTTTCTGAGTTTAGCACAAACCAGAGTAGTTGACGGTATTGTCAGATTCTCTTCCTGTAATGAAATCTGCCTGGATTTGCTTTGGAGGATGAGAGTAACCATCTGAAAGATGCTGTTTGAAGATGGTTTGTCCCTGCACTTGTTTGATGACCTGTAGGTGAACATATCCTGAAAACACAATTAAAATTATTCAGTCCAGATATGCTTCAGAGTTTGAAACTATTATGTGTTTGTGATATCTTTTGCTCCAGTATCATATGAACTAATTACTGTAGTATAAGCTGTAAGGATACTTTCTTGTGAGTTAAATTGAGTAGTTAGTACTAGTTGGGTTGCATCAGTCTTCAATCGCTGTTTTTCTAAAACAATGTTTATTTGAGAACCTGGATTACTTTAAGGAAAAATATAAAGAAAAGAGACAATCCCTGGACAATTTGGAACATTGTCCTCAGCAAAACTAGAGATCATGGGCTGCCATGTAATCTGATACTTTCTGAAATAAGAGTTCTGAAATTTGTGGTGTGTTTTATTTTGTTGTTTTGGGGTTGTTTTTTGGTTTGTTTTGCTAATTTTAACTATCTAAAAATAAAGTGAAGATGTGCGGATTATCAGGTAATAAGTGCACGGCAAAGTACTGATACAACTCTTGCAAAATAGGAGACTTCCCATATTACTAGCAGTGCATTTCTAAACCTTGTATTTGGATGTATTCTGTCTAGAGATGAGCTGCTTTACATGAAGATGATCTGATAATGTATATATCCATAAACAGTTTTATGTTTAGGTATGTTTTGAAGGGTGTGGAAAGATTTTAATAATGATAAAAAGTTTTAAAGTTGTAGATGCCTGCATACACACATGCCCACTCTCATACACAGATTTAATAAAGTCATTATTTTGTATTTTGTCACACTAGAACTGTCTCATGCATTGATAGAGCTTTCATGCCTCTCCTGTTCTCTCATCTCACATGCCACACAAACAGTCGATTTAATCTGAGCTGCCTGCCAGTTCTCTCTTGGGATCTTGTCTTCTAGGGGGGGAAGAGAGAATTGTCAATGAAGTCACAGCGTGGTTACATTTGTGTTACATGGTAGAGCCCCAAGGCTGCAATGCAGTGCCTTATCTCTTCCTTAAAGCGTGACCAAATTCCCTCTTTTATGAGGAATTTTTGTCTGGCATGTTAAGTATCATTGGTGAGCAAGATATGTCCAAGGGAATAACTCAAGGATTCAGGTGGGGCAGTTAGTGTGCTGAATATTCTCTAATACACAAGTGGATTGCTTGGTTTGTACCGCATCACTGTGTCCTGTTGCCTGGCATGTGCACAGCCAGCCTTTTGCTGCCAGTGCCACTGGTGAACCCTTGTGACACGGGAGGAAGTTGCTGAGCTGGCTGCCAACTGCCCAGTGCCGCAGCAGTGTAGGAAGCTCCTGCAGCAGCTCCTCGTGTTGCTAAGCAATGGAGATCTGGAAGTGCATTTCTCTCTGTGCCGGGGAGCAGGAGCAGTGAGACTCCCAAAGAAAATGCATCTGTCAGACTGCAAGGATGGGAGGCTGTTGCAAGCAGGAGCTGAGTCAGGCACAGGAGCCTGCTTTTCCAATACCTTTGACAAGTACAGTGTAGCTTGGGAGAGCAGTGCGATTTCTTTGTCCCCTTTGTGGTTCCTGAAAATGAGAGGTGGAATATTTCTTGTAAGCACCACAAGAAAACACTGTAACAGATTTTTTTATTATTACTTACCCTTGGAAATAATCATTAGTTTATAAGGCATGTTTGTTATCTGTCCTTGTAGCAGTTGTCAGAGCAGCTCAGGCTGCCTAATACTATCTATCATCTGCTGTCACCTGATTAGTTGTAATTTACTTTTGAAGCTCACATTAACTGAGTGTCAAGAGTGTCTGTTTTGGTAAGCCTTCTGTATTTTCTGGTTTATTTGCTTGTTTTTTACAACATCTGCAAAAATTTATAAACACTATGGAGACAAACACTTTTACTGGAAAGAAAATAGATGACACACTTTAAAGACTGAGGAATGACTTCTTGAAAATACGACAGAAAACTTCTGGCGTCTTCTCACTGTAAAATCCTAATGAAAAGACAGATGGGAAACACAGTTTCTGCACAGCATCCTTTTTCTGTGCATGTGTTCAGCCTCTGAATCCATGTAGAGGATAAATGAGCACAAAAAGGGGATATTGAGGTATATATGTAAACAGAAATGTTCTGGACTATATGTTATCCTGATGAAAAGAAAAACTCCTTACTGAGCAGTAGTTCTTACCTTTTAACTGTACATGCACAAGTAATCTACTCATTATTGCCTTTTTCTGTTGCAAATGAAAGAGGAAAGAAAATCCATTCATGCTAACTAGTAAAGGGAGGTAATTTCACAATGCAAATTTCAGCCTAATCTCTGTATTTCAGGTTCAACTCAATTTTAAAATAAATGGAAATGGCCTTAGGAGAGGTCTATGCATCTGTGTCCTCTGCAAACTCATGAATGAGTGACTACAGTGAGATAATGTTAAATATTATATGTACATTGAATATGTATTTTTTTTGACCAGTGACACAAATTTTGGAAAGATAAAATTTTGAGAAAGAGCGTAACTCCTGAGTTGCTGGCTTTATTTGAAACTAGAACAGTGTTTTAATATCACGAGAAAAATTCCTTCAGGTCAGATGACAGATCAAACATGATAGTTGTTACTCAGTCTTCAGAAATTGCTCACAGCAGGTACCTAGGGAAGACATGTAAGAGCAGGAAAAGCTTCTAGTGAGCTTGTCTCAGAGTACTCCACAGCCTTACAGAAGTTTGTGTAGTGTTAGTGCTTCTGTGGTCAGAGGCAGCAAATTTTATTTAATAACTTCTGGTTTATTTTTCCTTGATTTTTGTCCAAACTGCTTTGTAGTTTGGGCAACCTTAAGATTAACATAACCCAGAGTGTTTCCATAGTTTTTTGATTTGATATGGTGTAGTAAACTTTTTAGTTTTGAAGTCTGCTTGCTCTCCTAGGTGACTAGTTTTGGTGCTGGAAAAAAAATCAACCCTTCATTCATTTCTTCCTTGCCATTCATAAGTTTGTAGGACTGCATATGCCCTCAGTAGTGCCCCTGTTTTGTGTGGAGAGTCTTGGCCTGTTAACTCATTTCTTGTACTTACATTTTTTCATACCTGATATGTTGTTACCTTCTTTCTTTGTATATTTTCAAGGTGTTGGCTTTGGGGTTTTATTTGGTCTTTGTGAGGAAGACTAAAACTTTGTTCCATTTTCTGTTTTGTTTGCTTTTCCTTTCCTAATAATTGTGTTTTCTGTCTTCTAGGCTCCTTGTTGAGTCTACAAACACATGACAGGGTAGCTTTTCTGCAGTAGCAATCCTTTTGGAAATTGTCATCCACTGTATCCGGTGATACATATTATAAATCTAATGTTATAAATATTTTCAGTTATTTCATATTTAAGCTTTTGCCTGAGCAGCCATCTCAGTAGGATCCCACTGGTAGTTTTACCTCACACTGATGGTTGTTTACACTTACCCCATTTCCTGTCTTTTAAACCATTATTCATCTGCGTGAGAACAGTTTTCTTTTGCCCTGTGGCAGGTCAGTTTTCTTAAGAGCTTTTGTTAAGGGGTGGTCTCACATTCCTTCTGTGTATGTTCTCTGTCCATGTGCAAGTTCACTTCTTCAAAAGACTTTAACGTTGATGCTAAGGTAAGACTTCCCTCTACAAAATTTCTGACTTTTCCTCAGTTTATCTCATTTAAAGCTGTCTTCTGATGGATACTGCCATTTGGGCAAATAGTGATTTGTTAACACTGTTTTGCTTCATTGCAGTGTGTATCATGCTTATTCAGAATATAGCTGTTCTCTGAAACTTGCAAATTTGTGCAGACAGGATACAATCTGGCTGTGTGTTCCCTCTTAAGTGCTTTACAGTACTGGTGCTGTAGATAAAACCAACTGCTTAGCTAAGAATGTTTTTTGAATGTCATTGATATTTCATCAAACTGTCCCAAGTGTGCCTATGCATATCAGGAAAATTCACCAAGAACAGCTGTTGTCTTCTGTTCTTTTTAATAATACAGTATTCGACTGAATTCTTCTCACACAGTTTGTATTAGTTCATGTACAACACATTTAGGGCAGTTGTACTGAGTGGCTTTTTTAAGTGTTTCTGAAGCAATTATGTTAAATGCTATTCAGAAGATTGAAAATTCTGCTTTAACCAGAAAATCCCACAAAACAAACGAACAAAAGATGCACAAATGCAAAGTGGAATTAGATAAACACACCTCGTTTTTGTAATCTGCCTTGTTAGAATAGTGAGGTAAACATCTGCATGAAATGGTAATGAAAAAATTAAATCATACTAGAGTTCAGGGCTGAGGCTTAGACTCAGAATTTTGATTCTTTCCAATAGCATTCTCTCCTGTTCTTGTCTTATAAACCAGATGATTTGCTTTGATTTAGATTGTGGGGATGCTATTCACGAATTTAAACCTTTTTCCTATCATTTGGAATTGAGAGCAGAGGGTGTAATAAGGAAATAAGTTAAAGCTATGCAGTCTTGTTTTGGACTGTGTTAAAATATGAACAGGCATGACAGCTGAGTAAGAATTAGCATACTGAGCTGTAAAACTAAATCTGCTGAGGACTGCTCCATGGGCACGTGTACAGCAAGGGAGTCAGATGTGGGTACGCTTTGCTGTCATCAGAAGCCAGCAGATGTACCAGGCAGCTGGAATTCAGAAACAGTTCAACCACATGAGCGGAGCACTGTGCTTGTTCCTAATGCACTGAGTGAGACTGTTCACTCAGGTTTTGCACCCTTCTTGTGAAGTTTTTGGCTAACCCACTGAAAATCTGCTCCTCTTACACTGTCCCAAAGAAAATTTATTATGTGGGTTGGACCAAAATGTGCAGAAGTGGCCCAAATATAAAGATAGAAAAGCTTGTGTGCCGTAATGGCTCTTAGGTGGGTTTTTTTTAATATGCCTTTCCTACTGCCTAGCTGACAAAGTAATTTAGCTTACAATTATCTGTGAGAGATTGTATCTTGTCTTGGAAGATCCATACTTAGCTTGCTTCATACATCAGGTCATACAACTATACTGAGTCCAGATAACACCTTGTTCTCTTACTTACTCTGAAGTATTAATCTTGCTTTGCTTGCTGCTGTGTTTAACTGATTGCTGCCAGTGTTTAGGTTCTTTGTACTTCCAGGCCATTGTTCACAGGTACTTTTCCTTTCAGTCTTCTGCTTCCTATTTTCTTAAAATGGACTTGCTTCAGGTCTGTATTTTTGGTTAGTTTTGATTGACTGCTTTGTGTGTGCAGCAAATTTGCCATCACCATTCATTTCTCACAGGTTATTCTCGCTTTCTTTCTGGTACACTTTCATGGCCTCCTTTGTACTCAATGCCATCTCCTCTCCCTCATTCCTTTCCTACTCTGAAATTCATCCTAACCTTTCTCTCCTGATATTGTGGCCTTTCAGTTATCACCAAGTCTTAACCTTCCACTAACTCAGATCATAGTTCCAGCATTAATCTTTATTATGGTCTGCACACAGTCCTCTTCCTTGTACAGTAATTCAGTTTGGTTTTTGTGCTTAAAATAACAAAAATATATGGAGAAAATTGGATAGAAATGTAAAAAATTGAAATAGTCTGAGGATATTCAGGCTTTGTACTAGGGGGACTGCATTCAACTCTTGCTTGCATGAATTTTGAATTAATTTAAAGGGCCATATAAGATATAGTTAGGGAACAAAATAAAGCAATAAGTGAAGAGCAGTCGAGGAAGGTTTATTGCAGTATGGAGTCTTAGACAAAGTTTTAAAATTTGGGTCTTAAGAACATAGGTATTTAAACAGCAGTTTGATTATTAACAAATACCAGCAGATCCAGTTTTTAATAGGTTTAAAGTCTAGCATACAATTCGGTGTTCTACTCCCATTACTTCCTCAGTTATGAAATTAAGGAAAGCATTACACTTGATTATTTAATGTTATTTATATGCTAAAGTACTCTATTGTCTGGTACAAAACATTAAGACCTCCTTTTCATCTTGTCTATTATCAGCAATTTAATAGGACTAAGCAATCAACATGCTTAGTTTTTTGTTCTGCCTTTTTAATTAGTCTAAAATGTTAAAGGCAATTGGTTTCTTCATGGATACTTACAGGCTTATTCATTGTGTTTTATGACTGAGCTGAAATCCTACGCTGCAGTTTTGTATGAAATGTATAGTTTCATTGACTAATTTTGAAGCACTCGTTTTCTCAGTGAAATCAAACTCTCTTGTTCAAAATTTTAATTAATTTTCTTAAACGTTATCTTGTTCCTTGTGAGTCATTAAGATATTTCGCAAGTGGTATGCTTCAGTAGTGGCAGCTTTATTGCCAGAGCCTCATTAGAGATACAGAAAACAGTTGATAATTGTTTGCTTTTAATTTTCACATTACATATTTTCCTACCATGTCTGTAATTGTCTGTCACATCAAGAAATCCTGTTGCTACAGTCTGAAAACTTGAATTATTTGAATCTTTGGGAGTAGAAATTGGTATAATTTCTAATATATAGTGCAGTCTTGCCCAGTATGTGTTTTTCAGCCATTATGAATCTGAGCAGACAGGAATATCAATAACAAGAGTATTTATTTTCTTTAAGATTGTAATAACTCTGTATTTAATGTCAGGCTGGGTTTATCAAGGAAGCATTTTCACTCAGTTGCTAGGGATTAAAACAACTCTCTATGTGAAAAATAACTAAACTTTTAGGTTACACGTGTGAGAGAGTATATATTCGTCCTTGGGGAGGCTTTACATCTCCTCCTTTGTTTCTGGAATCACTGTGGTGGAATAGGGAGGATCTGCTCTATGCTTGTGTACACACCAGTGGTTGGGTTGCTGTCAGTAGTTCTGGACCAGTCTGAAGCTGAGGTCCCCTGCTTTAGTGGAAATTTATCTTAGAAATTATGGTAAATTATCCCTTGAGGCTTTGGTCCTCTTACATTCCTTTTGCAAGCTTATCTTCCCTCCACCCCCAGGTAGCTACACCAGTTGTCAAGCACGTTCTGGACCATGCAGGAGTAGGTTCAGCTTCCACTAAATAATGTCTGTCCAGGGCCCTGGAAAAAACAAGAGCTGGATATGAGGCTGGCTGAGACCAATTCTATTTCTGGTGTGGGAGGAGGTCTGTTTGTATCTTATGGTTCTGTTGATCAGTGTGATCATCCCATTGGCCATGGGAAGCTGTTTTGAGAGTGAAAGCTATTTTCTTGCATCTGGATCCCTAGTCTTTGCATGTAACTAACTATGGAATCCAGCTTTTCTATTGCTTAGGAAGATAAGTCTGCTTTCCAGTGTATAAAATAACTTATTTCAATTGGAGGTTTTAACACAGAGGTGCTTGCTCTTTGTGTGGTGTAGAGGCAGCTGTCTTCAGTAATTGTCCAAATGCTTTTACTGTATCCAACTGCTTGTTCTTCCTTAATCTTGCCAATTCCCTTAGCTTTCTTCAAAATGTAGCTGCTGATGTCTGCAGGCTGTCCTTGTAAAGGAGAATAAGAGTCTTTATTAGATTCCTGTGTGATTTTGTCACTGGTTTAGGAAATACTAAAAGCCTACCTTGATTGTAAATGGACTGATGAGTATCCTGCTTTTGGACTCGTTATCTGCTGTCTTTTCTGAGGAATAATAAAATGCTTCTTTCTTAGTCACTGTGTGAGGTAAAAGAGTAGGAAAGGTCACGTGCACCTATTAGGCCCATTTATATGACTTCCTTGGAAGCAGAGTGGCCTCAGTAGTTTTCCACTTAGGCTGATTTCCTTGACTTAGTAGCAGCAGAGTGTACATTTTGGTAATGAGAGATCCATTTGACTAGGTCGGATTTCCTTCAGGTTTGTTCCTCCTCTAGCAAGTCTCTGGGTAGATGCCAAGCATGTTGTAAGACACACACTTGTGGCACAGAAGTGTTGGAGCACAGGCAGAGGGAGAAAGGGTAACAAGGAAATTCTCTCTCCAAGCTTTTGCCTACCCCTGGTTTATTCACTGCAGGGGGATGGGAAAGAGCCTTGATGCTGTGCAAGCACTGCTCAGCAATAGTCAAAATTCTGGTGTGTTTCCAGCACTTGTTTAGTCACACATCCAAACCCCACAGCACCATACAAGCTGCTGTGAAGAAAATTAACTCTCTCCCGTGCAGACCGAGTACCCCTGCTCAGCCCTCCACTTGGGCCAAGGAAAGCCCCTATGGAAGTGTTTTTCAGAAGTAATGAGATTTGTGTGTGGCGTATACATTTTGAAGTAAGGAGGAGGTATGGATGACATGTTAAATAATCAGAATTTCTGTGAAGCACCTATTTGATGATTACCTTTCAGCTTAGTGCATGCCTTCAGTTTGCTGCTGCAGAGTTTTAACTTGTCTGTGTCTCATATCTTCAGTCTTCTCTGTTCATAATTGATCTATGCTTATTCACATATTTTCTCTAGTACCTCACTGCTTACAGTCTCTTCTGCTTCCACATAATAAATACTCTAAGCAACCCTGAGCTGGTACCAGACTTTCTAAATCTCTACACTTTTTCTTATGGTATAATGAAAATGGGCTATTTATTTTCTTCATATTCCTTTTGTCGTGAACACTTGACAATGCTCTGTCTCCCTTGTACTTTGATAGTCTCTTGTGAAACTTTCAAATGGTACTGATAAGCCAGTTCTTCATCTAGCGCTTTGGCATACTGAAAGAATTCTAGATAAGAAGACCATTTTTCTTTTAGAGGTCCTAATATTTACACTTAGTCATATGATTTGCTGGAGATTTCAAACTGTAGATTTATGTGGTATCAAGTGAAGGAATTATTTGGCTTATCTCAGGAAACTGAAGTCTACCTAACTACAAATCTGATTTACCATTTCGCAGTCCTTTGGAATAATACTCTTCCTTAATGAGAGTGTGCACGATTTTTTTAATAGTTCAGCTATTTCACTGCTAAATTCTTTCCATTAGCTCATGATGGATGTTCTGTTTTATTTAGAAGAATGAGCATTGCATTCATTAGGCAAACTTCATTAAATTTGGAGCTCAATCAACTAGAACTATAATTATATGGAGAAGAAACTTCCTAATCTGACATTTGTAAAACTGGGCCTTTTTGGAATTGGTTATTATCCTACGCAACATGACTAGCTGAGCCTTTGTATTGAACAGAGACAGACCCTGGGAGGAGTGCCTTCAGCCAGCAGAAGTGTTATTTTCTATTATAGTTTAATTGTTTTATAGCCTTTTTTCACCACAATGAGACATCTGCTCCCTCTGTGTCTGGAGCAATAATGGACTGCTTGAGGTGGTAGCAAGAAGTGTATACTCTAACCTGTTTTCTCATTATTTAGGGTTACTTTATGGCTCTTCAAATGATACCTTCTGCAGTTTAATTCCAGGGAGGTTATCCCCTTGTCCTTCAAGGAAAAATTTATGGATCTTGGCATGGCTATGAAAGGAAAAAAAAGAACATTCTCTATTATGAATGGAAAATTATTTCACTTTGTGACTTCAGACGAATGGTTTCTATCAGCATCAGTAGGGGGAAGTACCGCTGCCTATCCATTTCTGCTTTACCTATAGCAGCACACATGACTAATGCAGGCTAGTGATTGGAACACTTGCTGTTTCTTCCTTCTTTAGTTTTCAGTCAATGCCTTGCTGGTAGTGCAGTACTTTTTAAGATGAAGACAGCTATTGCAATGTTACTGCTTGTTTTGGGCAAGGTGTAGATACAGAAGAATTCAGTGGAAGCTCTTACTTAAGACCAAATTAAGAATGACATTCTTTCCACATAGTCCTTGAAGAAAGAAGCTGAGAGCAGTTAATTAATTTTACTCTCTGACCAAACATAGTGTAGCCCACAAATGATTTTACGTTGTACCCGTCGTGCAGTATGGGGCAGCCAAGGTGTTACATGTATATTGTCCTCAGTGTTGCATTATGTTCAGTTCTGCCCTGTATTCTTGTAAGCACAAGACTTCTGAGTGTGAATTCTGCATTTTGGACTTTTCCACCTCAATGCTCATGAGGAGGGTATTAGCTTGCTTTCTGCTGCCTGATTGACACTAAAAGAAGAAGATTGAGTAGACAATCTGTTGCAGAATACTGACTTGTTATCTCTTGATCTTTTGGAAATGTGTCCAGCCAAAAGGGTTTAAAAATGCAAAGATTGTTCCTCTGAGTCGTCCTCAAGGAAGAAGTACTCATGTGTAGAAAAGAAGAAAAGTAACTCAGATTTGGTCAAAATAGCCTGCTTATATGAAAAAAGAAAAACTAGTAATTTATTATAGGTTGAGATATAAATGCTATCCTTAGGAGATTGTGGTAAAAAATAGTTGGGCTCTCCCATGGAGTCTAAAAACTATAACCATACTGATCTGTGCCTCAGAACCAGGTGCCCATCACTGGTTAGGGAAGAGGCACAAGAGAGTAGAGGGGGCTTTTCTCAGTAATGTTTTGTTGGACATTCATGGTTCTAGGAAAGAAACATAAAAGGTGAAAGAAAGGACTGTAAAGGCAGGCAGAGGGAGGACTTGAACAAACTATTAGAGTGTTGGGCTTGAATCATGCCGCAACTGGGCCAGGAGACACTTCTGAGACAGAGTCAGAGAAGTGGGTATTTGCTTTATTCGGCGCGCCGGGTGTGTGGGGATCGCTCCTCCGAACACACACGCCTGGTGCTCTCTACAACACAGTATTAAGGGCTAAATTATGAATATTCATCACATTCCTTGGGACAGGTGTGGTTATACAAATTATTTCTCAGAAGTCATTAGCATATGGGCCACGCATGCGCTGTATGTCCTGGTGGTCGCACTGAGGAAGACCTCTCCTCTTCCTCGGGGGTCTTTCTGATGAAAACCAGTAGTCATCCTCTCATGAACTTTTCACCTTTCTCCCTGGACATGCGTAGTCCTTTGAGGAATGATTCAGCAGTCTGATGATCCTTGTCCCCTCTAGCTTGACAAGATTAGGGTGAATTCAGCTTCTCAGGCTCTGTAATTAACATCTTCTGTCTGAACTAACATTTGCTGTCTCCCAATAGTTAATTTGTGCTTACATGAGTTAGTTATTGACTGCCCCTTCTTCAGGCTGCATTTGTTTCTGTGCCTGCAAACAGTGCAGAAGGATCTGGCGTGAAATGGGTTGTAGGCAATCCCTTTTGGGGACCACTGGTTTAGGTGAGATCTCTATATGGGGTTGAGGGCTCACTTTTAAGTGATAACAAAAGCAAATTTCTTGTCTGTGTTTGGCGAAGTCATATTGTTCAGTAATCATGGGATGCACTGGGGAAACTATGAACACTTCAGTTCTGGAGAGAGCTCTGTTCTGTTCTCTCTGAATGCATCTATTGGGTTTATGAGATAGCAAAAGTTATTATGTGCTTTTTCATTTCCATGGCCCTTCTTCCATGGTTCTGTGCAGAGAAGGCCATGAAAAAAGTTGTTTAAATTTGTATTTTTGAAGATACTTCCTTGAGGGCTGGCAAGTACATATTCTTGCCCCCCAACCTACCGCTCTCCCATGTTGTGGACACTGGAAAGTAGTTCTGAGAGCTAGAAAACTTTGGAAGATTGTACTATGGTGTCTGAAGTTTTTTGGAGTAGGTGTAGAGAGGTAGGGTGGCGGACAATGACACACCAGTCAATTTACATGCAATGTGTTCTCCTCATCCCATGCAAATTGAAGAATACAAGAGCTTACTGATGGGATTCCCACTGTGTTTAAGTTGGAAAGTTTTTATTTTTTGAAACTATTGCAAGAGGAACTTTCAGGATTTCCCAAGACTTACATGTCCTTATTTATTCAAACACTTCATGTATTTGAAAATTTTATCAATATGGTTTAAATAAAGGAACAGAAATTACTTTGAGCGTGTCGTGGAAGCAGTATAACACATTCCAACTTCATGTTGAAAAATACTTTGTCAGCTGGTACTGAAGGTAGTCCTTTTGTCATGGTCTTATTTACATATTTTTGAAGTGGTAAATTAGATAACTGTCACATTATGCTTTTGAGAAGGTGCTAAGTTAAGTGCAGCGCTGTGGCTCTTCTCACAGCAACCTCCACTTCGGCACAATCGGTGGAATTTGTCATTTGGCTGAAGGCGTTAAACCTTTCAGTACTTAAGTACCACAGTGAATTCATTTCCTGAGAGTTATAGGTATGGCTGATGGACAATTTGTCAAAGGATTTGTCTTTTAATTAATCTTGCAAAAGGTAGCATGTCCCAGTCTGCACTTCAATTTTCTTAACACCACCAACCTTAGGCTTTCCATATCTAATTGATATTAATTAAAACTGATGCTATTCTTTAAAAATTAGTTGGTGGTTACTTTGTCATGGATACTGTCGTGTTTAATTTTTATTATTTGGGGAAAGAAGCCCCTGAAAATGGAAATAAGCTTACATGTCAGTCATTTAGGTGTGTGAAAGAAATACAGTGGGGGTGATGGCTTCATTCAGTTACTATTATGCTTGAGGGGAAAAAAATAGCTTCTAACCATGTGAAAGTCAGGAATGGATGAGTAGAACTTACCAAGCAGGAACACTCTGCTGTAGAGATTCCCATTATAGGTGGAAAGCACATTTAGAGAACCCAAAAATTGACTTGTTAGGACACTACCGTCATTAAATTGCTAATCGTAGTCATTGCACTGGTTTATAGATTACAGGTACGAACAGTGAAATTTGGCTACTTTCTTGGTGCACAGGAAGTTTTATACACTCCATGAAAACAGATAACCCATGATAATTTTTGCTTTCCTCTAGAAACAAAGATCTTTGCCTACTGAAGGCAGCAGCTTGGGTTGGGATGGCCTTGGGAGACCAGAGCTGTCATGGGCCATGGCTCACCACCTCGTCCTCCCTTGCACCAGACCGATGAGTCACTCATCAATCAGCTCTAAATTGCTGCTGTTTCGAGTGAATGGCATTTTAGCTTAAAGCGCCATTGATTTTTATTTGGCTTTCAATGCTCCACTTGAAGTGGTGACAGTTGAGAAATCCATTAGCGGCTCATAGTGTGGGTCCCTGCAGACGCTGAGGGGAACATCTTGGGACTGCGGCTTTGGCAGTCACGCCAGGCCAGCGCTTCCCTGCTCATCAGTCCGTGCTTTTCAATGATTAGGTAGCATCCATAATTGCAAAACTTTGAGTATTTCAGAAGTAAATGTTGGGAAATGCAAGGCATTACTGCAAGTACTGATTGCTTTGTCTTGCATATGCTTTTTTTTCTTTTTATTTCCTAACGCTTCTGTCCTAGAATTCCTAGTAGCTTTTTGAAGCTGAATGTCTTTCTGTCCTTTGGTATTTTGTGGCAGTTTTTTTTGTGTCAAAGTACGGTTGCTCAAGTTAGGAAAGCAGATGAGTTCAAGTTAGGAAAGCAGATGAGAAGGGCTCTTTTTTCCATCTTTAGTATGCTTTTTTTCCCCAGAAGCCAAACTGTGCCAGAAGATTGATGATTTGAAAGAGAAGTGGGAGTCCTCTTACGTACCTGCTCATTTTGGTTCTTCTTTGTGCTTTGTACACCTTTGTAGTAACTTTGCTTTGCTACTGCTTGGGTTATTTTCTCATGTTTGTGATGTTTAAGAAAAGTAACAAAATAGTCACTTGTAACAGAAATCCTTCTTTTTGCATGTAGGAAACTCACAAATGGGTGCTACCATAGTAGATGCATTGGATACTCTTTATATCATGGGCCTTCATGATGAATTCAGAGAAGGACAAGAATGGATTGACAAAAATCTTGATTTCAGTGTGGTGAGTAGAGCCTGCCCTAATATTTCTCTAGTCCTTTTCACAGTGTTCATCTTGGGGGGAGACAGAAGAGGTCTTTCAGGTGAAACTTAAAAAAACGTATGGATCAAAGTGTCAGATGTGAACTTAAGTGACATTCTCTGTGTATCTAACGTTATTGTAGAAAAAAAAAATATCCCACAACCCTTTCACGCTTACAATTGCGAGTAAAGATACATCTATATATTGTATTTTCAAAGTGCAAATTATAATTGGATAATGGAAGAAAGGGGAAGTGTTTTGTGAGAAAAAGCCAGGCTTCAGAAATGAAGACCTAAAGATGAGGTTTTACTGGCTGATAGTAGCTGCAATTAACTGAGCTACGAAAGACAATTTTCCCCCAAACTACAGCGTATAAATTACTTAAGAATACAATCTCTTCTTCCATTTCTTAAGAGTTTTAATGTAAAATAGGCCATTTGAGTTCTTGAGTTTTCCTACAGGTTCTTAACCTATCACAAGAATTTCCCAGGTGGTCATACAGCATCTGACATTGTTGAGAGTTTGGAAGCATTAAATGGAAGAAATGGCTCTGTTCTAGTCTTATTGATTAGTGTTCTTAGTACTAATTTTGGGACTGTCACAGACTCTGTGATGGAATTTGTATTTCAGTCCTTGGATTTGCCCTATGGTTCCAAAAATAATTTTTCACTCAGTAAATGCACATAATGACATGTATTTATACACTCAGAATTCACCAAATGGTTACTGTTGTTTCTCTATTTTATCCTACTTTTCAAAAATTATTTGTTTGGGCTTTTTCCTTTTGATTTATACCTTGACTGTCTGGCAAACATCAAAGAAATCTTATTCTGCTTTTACAGTTAGTGCCAGATAATTATTCAGTCAAAAACTGAAGATCTTAAATATATCAGAGAAAGTGTAGACATAATGATACCATTGTGAGGGTGAACTAAATTGCTTCCATAACTTTTGTCTGATCTAAGGCAATTTCAGTATAAATTTGCAATATTAATCTAGGATTTTGATGGAAGAAATTTACATGGCCCTCTGGGGTTCAATTACATCTTCCTATGTATCAAAAACCATTTCTGAAGGTTAATGAGTTGCCTTGTGTATACACCAAACTTGGGTAATTTCCTTATATGGTTTGGAGTTTATAAATAAATACATGAATTTGTTCCTCTTAGATTCTTTTACTGGGAAATGGAAATGATTGGTTTCGCTTTACACTGTCCCACTGCATGTGTGATTCATGAGTTTAATAGGTATTAAGTGGAATCATGCTGCATTGGTGTTATTTTTCTAGTATCACCTCTATGTGAAAAGAAGAAGTCTTTTACTAGAAACATTTGGGAGTATTTCAAACTTTCAACTTTTTAATCAGTGCTGTTTGAAGAAATCTTTATTCATATTAGCTTTCTGGAATATGTAATATGTGCAAAATGCATTTAGTTCAGATCCAAGCACTGTAGGTGCCATAGAAATAGCACGAAACACCTGTAAATCTCATTCCAGCTGTGTGCAGATTGGTGAGTCAGCTTGTTCCGTGTACGTTGTAGTGACTTTTCTAGATAAAAGGAAAAGTCTTGCCTACCTCAAAATCTCTTAATAAAACTACATTTTTATGTCTAATAGGTTGAAGAGAAGTTTATGGGGGAGACAGATGGAGTGTATGTGGAAAATTAAGTGAATGGGGCACAGAGGGAGTCAGAAAGATGTTAGAACTATCTGGTTCCTCTTAATTTTTTGTGGGTTAAATGAGTCAAAAGATATGGTTGAATTTAGCCTAAGGGTAAAAATGTGGAGGAAGGCAATAAAATGGTTTATTCTCTTGGGTTTCTCAGTGGCCTTGCAGTAGTTGTCATAACATAAAGGCTATTCCTAGACAAAGAGTATGTTAAAATGGAGCTCTGAATTTGAGCTTAGTAATTCAGGTTAAGAAAGTGCATTATGAGAATGCTCTAATTATTATTTTGCTTTATCTTTTAAACCTAGAAGGTTTGGTGTTATGCTGAAACATAAGAGAAAAGATGCTGAATTATGGAAATGTATGGTCCTTGACTTCTTTCCCATGAGCCCCAAATTACTCTAATTGCACTTTGTGGTGATAAAATGGTTAGAGAGCAGGAGAAAAACTAATTTGATTTTAATAAAATCGGTTGAAGCTGTAACTAGAATTGTCATTTGGTGTCATGAAGATGTGTGTGAGAATTTCAGTATGGATCTGGAGACTGAAATGGTACAGACCCTTGCATGTGGATTGCCTTAGGATATGTACTTTCCTCTGCCTTGTCAATTTTTTTTTTCTTCCCTGATTAAGGAGTTGCTTAATTATTTATTTATGCTTTCTTTCTGTTTTAGAATTCCGAAGTGTCTGTTTTTGAGGTCAATATTCGCTTCATTGGCGGTCTTCTAGCAGCATACTACCTTTCAGGAGAAGAGGTAAGGAGACTGGAAGGTGTCTGAAATTCAGTGTATTCTAGCAAACATTGCATATGGAGGCTTTTCTAGAATCTTGATTTTTCAATAGCTTGCAAACTAATTTCACAGCAGTCAGTTGTCCAAAATAACCAAATTCTTAGAGTATGGAATCTTTAAAGTTTGCTTCTGAGTAGGTCTCCTGCCATTTAGGACACTTTGTTACCATTTTGAAATGCTTCTTTTATCAAGATATTTTCAGAAGATACCCACTCAAGCATCAGCTTGAAATGTCAAGTGAAATGTCAGCCTTCTCATGCCAACAATAACTTGTTTTGATATTCTGTAACTCCACGAAGGTGGAAATAATAGCTTTGTTGCTTGTCCTGCAAAGCTGTAGGTTTGCCTCATCAAAGTGCTACTCAGTCTTCTTACCATTTTGTTAGTGACAAACCAAGAAATAGCAAGCCAGTTTTATACAACTTTTGAAACGTCTGTTAAAAAAGATGTGGAGACGTGCTTTGATTGAAAGGATGCGTATACCCTAAGTCTTGCAGCCATGGACTTCCTTAGTCCAGCAGTCACAGTGCCGTGACCTCTTATTTCCCATAATTTAGCAAGGCTAGAGTTTGACCCCCAGTTCTTCTCATGTCTTACCTGTCTTTAACCTACTACCCGTGTCTTTGATTTCTTTGGTTTTGTCCTTTTTTTGTCATGACCCTTCTGTAGCTCACTACCAGACACATTTCCTGGCTTAAGGCTTTCAATGTTCATAGGTATCATCCTCCTTTGTTTAGGGAAGCACCACGTACCTATCAACAAGTTCTCAGGGATTTTAAGCCTGCAGCCCTAAAAGTAACCAAGAGAAAACCTATAATTTGTTGGCTCTTGAAGTCTTTGGCATCATCCTGGATATGTGAATTTTCTCTTTCATGAGTATCTTCTCTTCAGAAGAAGAGCTCAGTGGCAAAGCAAAAATCCTGTGTACATTTTGAAAGAATTGGGTAGTTTATTTTTCATCCAGTGCTCCTGCTTCATCTTCTTTAAACTGGAATATGCTTCTTGGAGGCATCTGCTGTGAGTATGAAAAACCTCATCGAAAAAGCAAGGATCACGCATCCATACCTGGATTGTTTGTACAGATTGATACTGCACCTGTGCACAAGTCCCTTAAAGAGAATTTTTTTGCCCCAGTATGCAGATGAGTGCAGCCAAACACTGCCAAAATACATGCTTTGCCTGCATTTGTAAAGCATAGTATTCCTTCTTAAATTTGCTTCTAACCTCTTGGTAGAGTCAGAACAAGCTCCTTTGCTTAAATAGCTTTAATTTCTTTCCTTCGTAGAAAGCATCTACCCTCTCTTTGCTAAATGTTGGTTGGGCTGAGTGTTTTGTTTTTAAGATTTTTATGGCATCATTCTCTCCAACAGACTTCAAATGCTTCATGATTTGTGATACAAGATTATTCCCGTCAAATGTCCATATGTATCATCTTTATTTTCCTAAAGAACTGCTAAAAAAAAGTCCTCAGACTGCATTTCTTTCAAAATAGTGTGGCAGCTAGGATTGCTTTGAGTATCTGAGAGACTGCTTCATTTGCCAAGTTGGATGGGGTTTCTCTGCAATTTGTCATTGTGCGTATGACAAACAAGGGAATTTGAGGCTCTTCAGCAACTGAGCCCAGGAGAGACACCTGTGTCTGGGAACTCCTTGGAGTTGGAAGCAGGTTGCTTGAGATGTGATTTCCAATCTGGTCTTCTCTCTTCTGTTCCCAGAAAGGGAACATATTCCTTATCTCAGGATTGTGACATGCATGATTTCTTTATTCACTGCATTCAGGCATGTGAGGAGACACTTTTTAGCATTGCTAAGACAGACAAGTCTTTTCCCAGCCATTTGGGCTGATCAGGTTGTGAACATGCACATGGGCTTACACCTTTAAGGCAGTCTCTGTCTCCTGGTAGGTATCCTTTCTTTGTTCACCAAGCTACTATTTACTTGATCATATTCACTTGTTGATATTCCAGTCCCCATCTTCCTACCTCCAAGCCTCTACTTCTGCAAGTCGGTTGCTAGATTGGTTTAGAAGGTTTTCATACTGATTGCCATACTTTTGCATGTCTTGTTTGATGTATTTAAAGTGAGGTCCAGTACAATGAGCAGGCTTCTTTGAATTAGTTCTGGTTTCTCCTTTTAATGAACACAAATTCTGCTTAGGTCTGCAACAGGCATTACTGCTGTTTGGTGATAGTTACAAAAACTGTTTTTATTTCATTTTGACTTCTATCACTTAGTGTGGATAAAGGTGCTGTAGGGACAACCAAAAAACAAAGTGTCTAAGACTCGACATCAGCTGTGGAGCTTTAATCATTTGTAAATGGCCACATCTGGAGAATTTTATGGTCATCATGGTTTATCTATAATGCCTTTTGTAGGGACAGGGTATTTGTGCTCGATAGCATTTTATCTGATTGAGTCATAGTGGTAGATATTGACCATAGTTTTCAAGTACAGCAGACTATTAGTTTAGATTAAATAGTCCTTTTTAATGCTTTTATTGAAAATATGTTCGTTTTTAAAGTTTATTTAGCATGTCTAGTGGCATGGCTCTGTGGTCTCCATGCTGTATTTAGACTGTCATGTTACTGGTATTACTTAGAGGAGCATCAGCAGAGATCATGGTTTTAATAATGCTGATAATGGTAGAATTTTAAGCCTTTCGTGTTAAGATTGTGAGTATTGCTGTCCTTTTATCAGTAAGGGTTCCCTCTTACTGCAGTGAATGGGTGAATAATGAAATATAACTCCCTTACAACTAAAAATAAAGTTGCTGTTTTTAGCAGCTGACAGCTTGGCTGAAAATGCTGTAGGGCTTGTCCTGTCCAGTGTTGAGTCACAGGCCTTTCTTTGTGAAACATGACACGTGTAAATTTTTTAACAGCTCAGCCTTTCACATGTGGGTATTTCTGCTGGACTTCCATGAGTGAGGAGCATGTAAAGCTAAAGCTTGAGAAGGATGCATTTTGGTGCAAATGTCTTGGTTGTCTTGCCTCACTGTACCTTTCTGCTGATGTAGGGAGACAAAATTGTTTCTCTGTCTAACAGGCAGTTCTCTTGATGTGTGAAAGATCACCATCTTTTTCCATTTTTCCATGTCAGCATGCCTACTGAATAGAAGACAATCAAAATATGCCTGTGAACCTTGACAGAGTGGAAAATTTGCCCATGCATTGTTTCAGTTGTCTGAAGTTGAAACAACACTGATACCTCTCTGGTGGCAGGGGTCGTAGGTCTGCAGTCTGGGGGGCCCTTGTTTAAATCCTCTGCACAATATGTTTTCCTGGCTGATTGTGGACAGGCCATCTGGTGTCTGGCTAGGTGTATGTTATCAGATCTAAGTGTGCCTTCTCTGCCTCAGCTCCCACAGAGAAATGAGGTCTCAATCTGTCATTGATTTTGAGATTCTTTGGGCCAGTGACTTTTCTCCAGGGTATGTTATTGAAATATATAATGAATATATGCTAAAACAGTGGAATATAGCATCATAAAATGGTTTCGGTTGAAAAGGACCTTTAACGATCACCTAGTACAACTCCCCTGCCATAGGCAGGGCCACCTTTCAACAGACCAGGTTGCTCAGAGCCCTGTCTGAACTGGCCTTGAACACTGCCAGGGATGGTGTGTCCATAGCTTCCCTGGGCAGTACAACCTCATTATCCTCATTGTAACAAATGTCTTCCTAATAGGGCCCTAAGAGGGCTTTGAGCAGTCTGATCTGGTGGAAGGTGTCCCTGCACATGGCAGGAGTTGGAATTAGATGATTCTTTTTGGGTCTCTTCTAACCTAAACAGTTCTGTGATTATATCCACTCTAAACATACCCTCGTTCAGTTTTAAAACAGTTGTCCCTTCTGCTGTCATTAGAGGCCATAGTAAAAAGTCCTCTTCATCTTTCTTATAAGCCAGGCCCCCTTTAGGTGCTGGAAGGTGCTATAAGGTCCCTCTGGAGCCTTCTCTTCTCCAGGCTAAACAACCTCAACTCTCTCAGCCTGCCTTCACAGGAGATGTGCTTCCCTCTGATCATTTTTGTGACCCTCCTCTGGACCTGTTCCAACAGGTCCACATTCTTCCTTGTAGTGGGACCCCAGAGCTGCAAACAGTAATAGGGACCTCAGTGTATGTGGGGGGTATAATGTATTTCTTTTGAAATTATACTGCCAAACAAAAGAAAGAGGAGGTTGGACCAGATAATCCCCTGTGGTCCCTTCCAACCTGCCCGATTCTGTGAGAGAAAAAGAGGCTCAATAAAAAATGGAGGAAAAATGCATAATCTCTCCTGGGAGTGCTGTGTGTCAAAAAATAATAGAATCATCTAGGTTGGAAAAGACCTTGACAATAGAGTTCAGCCTGTCCAGGCAAACTGTCTTGTATTTTGCTGTATGCCAGAGATTTCTTCCCAGTTTTCAGTAAGCAACCAATGCAGTGTTTACTTCACTCATCATTATTCTTTATTAAATTGTATGCTAATAGGTAAATTTCTAAGTACCTAAATAGCTAAATAAGAAATGCAAAATTCGTTGTGCCTATATTCAGTAAGGAGCCACTAATTAAATATTTTTGAGGTATAGGGTTTAGGAGAGTTGCTTATTAGAATTGTGAGTGACTGGGAGACACACTGTGAAAAC
Organism: Corvus brachyrhynchos; assembly: GCF_000691975.1. NCBI lineage: Eukaryota > Metazoa > Chordata > Aves > Passeriformes > Corvidae > Corvus > Corvus brachyrhynchos. Next base: position 12,754,188 of record NW_008237619.1, on the reverse strand, counting down.
TAGGCACTCCTATTTTCTACCCCAGGTTGTGATAGAATGGATAACGTGTTTATATTTTACATTTTGATCAAACAGGATTGTAGTTAAAGAGTGTGAACTGCAAGTTTTCCACCTTCTGAGTTCAGAGGCACCACTGTGCTTCCTCTTTTGCATCTGTCAAGTAGAGTTAATAGTCCAGAATAACATACTGCTGGTAAAATATATAATGACTTCTTAATTTAAATTGAGCCAGACTGTTTCTCAGTAATCCCTGCAACAATCCTTTAATTTCTAGAAGAACTACATACAGTCTGCATTATGCTTGTGGGGTGGGGGACAACATTATGATACAGCTGATAATACAACAGAAATAAGTAGGAATTAAATGTTCCATATGCCTAGTTTGGAGTAAACATTGAGTATGGCAATTTAGGATGAAAATCAGCCTTACATGATTTAAAAAACAAGCAAACAAAAAACATCAATAAAATCCCAAAACAAAACAAAAAAGCAACTTTTTTTCATGTGGCTGCTGCATTAAGGGATTTTCTTTCTTTTGTGATTCATACTGGCACAAATATAATTTTTGTCTTTAGTTATGAATCCATGTGGTTTTTTTATAGTTTTCAGTGATGCCTAACAAGGCATTGTTTAGCATTTTCCCCAGAACAATAGGCTTCTTTGTTTATTCCAAGTTAATTCCCTAGACTTACTGTATAAGAATGTTTTGTGTTCTTTTTGATTTTCTGTAACGTAGTATCCAATACTAATAAAATATCTTGATATTGTATGTAACAGCATCAGGATAGAAAGGCTTAATGAAAGAGTATCATGTATACAAGGAGATTAGAACAAGATAAAGCCACTTGGATTTCACAAAAAAAGGATGCTATTGCAAGTTACACTCTTACTAGATTGGATCTATCTGTTCACACAGTCTTCTAAAGTCATTTTCCAGGGAGGTTACCTGGAAATGAGCCTATGGTGTATAGCTGGTTTCTCAGGATGTGCCTCTGGAATTCTTTGATCTCCTTTGGTGTCTGACTAGTTCTGCGGTTCAAGATTTTATTCAAGATCAGTCATGTTTGGTGCTTGGTTTTTCTCTAGGTAACACCAGGTTTTTCTCTTCACTATGGATGTTGGGATTGGTAAATTATTTTTTTCAACACGAATTATCTAGCTAATCTATTTGGTATATGATTGTTTATATGTCCATCCACTTCTTTCAGTCACATCTGTGGATCTGGGTCTTTCTGGGCATCAGGGTATCTGATACTGATTTCTGAGGGAAGATAGGAGCACTGCTTTGTGAAATCACTGCCTGTCCACAGTGCTTTCAACTCCTGGTGCAAAAAAGCAGCAAGCAGGCAGGAGGTAAGAATGAATGGCACGAAGTAGAAATGAGTTGGCTGATCTCTCTGTGTTAATGCTGAAAGAACAGAGCTTGCCAACAGACCGCAGTGATAAGCTGCAGGAGAATACACAAAATGGATCTGTGATGATTGTGTCTGAATGTAGAATTAGTTGAGAGCAGGCTACCAGGAGATCAGTGTCCTCAAGGACTAAACAGTAAAAAGTCTGTTGCAACCTGATGTAGGATATCACAATGGAATCTTTAACAGAAGCTGGATTTTCTTGTGGTGTGCTGCATCAAGTGGTCCAAGAGCTGTAATTTCTGCTATGCTGTCCCCAGACCTGGCTAGTGAAGGAGCAATCAGGACGAGGAAGATGTCACAGATGACAGTGCCAGAAGAAACCAGCTTCAGTCCTTCATATTGGGTGTGTGAATTTTTTTGAGCTCATTAAAGCAGATGGAGATTCTTAGAGCACCTTGAAGGATCCATTGTTCCTCATTTCTGAAACCCATCCAAAAGACAGCAGTGAAGGTGCTGAGCCCTTCTATGAGCACTATTTTCCCTTCCAAGTCTGTGAACACACTGTAAATGAACTTTCTCCTCTCCAAATGTGAGTTTGTTCAAGGAGGGAGGGAGAGACAGCTGCAGTCCGAGTGTTGCATGCATGCAGAATCATCCTGTAATTAAACACAGAGAATGATCATTGGAACAATAAAGCCTAAGTAAGATAAAGAACAATCTTGTACCAGAGATTATTGGTCTGTGTTCAAAATCCTATTTTTTACAGTTGTATTTGATGAATTGCTGTCACTGCTCCTCTATGGCTCCTACCCAAGAGCCTCCAGCATTGATGATACCCATTGCTAGAGTGAACAGGATTGCATGCCAAATGTCTGTCCAACTTCTTGAAAAATAGATAGATAAAGTCCAATTTTTGGAGCAAATTTACAAGAATAATAATCTCTTCACAGTGATCCTAGTCACAGGCATGTCTGCTGTCTCTGGATACTGTGACATCTTCCCAAAAGGTTAATAGTCCTTGAGTACTATTTTTTCTCCATGTTATGGGACCACTTCTTGCTTTAAGGAAGTTTGTCTTTCCAGAGCAGCTTGGCATAGTTACTTCTTACACAGCAAGTCCTAGCCAAGCAGAAAAGGACACCATCCACTGATAGTTACAGAGTTATCAGCATCTCCCTGACAGGGGGGGGAGTCTTCTACCTTCTATATATCAAGTCTGTGCCTTCCCCATGGCTATAGCCCAGGTCAGTGATGCTGCATGGCTAACTGATGGCTAGCTGTGGTGGCAAGCCCTTGTGACCACGGACCCCTTCTGGGGCTTGGTGTCACCTGTGGGAGTTGGTAAACTCCCTCAAATAGCAGTTTCAGCCTGGGTTAGGGATTTTGGTATTTCCCCTGTGTGTTCCCAGCATGCTTTATTTTCTGTTCTCTCATAATATGTGTTAGGATATGTGTTAAGTGAGATACTGTTTATATGGAGAGCAGGAAATAAAATCCTCTAACACTGAAAGGAAGTACCTGGAGCAAACATGTGCAGGCACTTGCTGGAGCTGTGTCTCCAAATAGGAGAAGGCAGGTTGCAAAATGCATGTCATCATCAGGAGGCTGAGGAGATGTATTTAACTAAGAGAGTCAGAGGAATATGATGTTACATGCATTTCTTTTGTTTCACTGCAGACTTTCTTTCAGGTACCTAGATTTTTATCCAAATTAAGATGGATCCTTTAAATCTGTGGATTTCCCCAGTCTTTCTGAACATTAAAGAAGAAATAGTACAAAACCATGTAAATAGATCCCACATCTATACAGACAAAACTCTTTAATGGTCGTTTCAGTGAGTAAGCCTATTTTATTTTCTGATTCTCAAGAAGTCATTGCTTGTTTTGATGTGCTTACTCTGTGATTTTTTTTTTTTTTTTAATTGTATCACAGGCTGTAGAATGCATCTGCCAGGCTGGTTGTTTTGAGCTAGGGCTTCCTCCAAAGAGGTCTGCATGCTGACTGTAGTACCATACTATCAGCAATCCTCTGTTCCAGGTCTGAGATGGGTACTACATTCCAGGGTGCTTGGGAAGCAGTGCTCTGTCCTGCAATTTCATGAAATGCAACCTCAGCCAGAGGGGAGATCACAGGGGAAGAGCTAGCCAGTCATCACCCATACCGGCTGTGCAGGAGAGTTGGCGGGGGAGGTGTGTGTGTGTCTAACACCTGTCTTTATGAGCACCCAGGATAAACTTCCTGTTCTTGATGTTTTCTGTGGAATTGTATTGGACATATGTCCCATTCAGGTTCATGAAGGTTTACAGTATTGTGAGAGTGTGTGTTCTCATGCTCATTTCAGGCATTAGTAATTGCAAAGTGTATAGACTTGAGGATAAAAATACTGGAGATAGTTACTGGATTTGGAGTGCTTCAGTGATCAGGAGTATGACTTTACCTTTTCTCAGCAATTAGCACTCTGAGTGCCTGTGGCCCTCACAGATTAGAGTCCTTAAAACTTCTGACAATTCAGCACATTTTCTGAAGCAAGAAGAACCAGGAAAAGGAATGCCACAGCTAGCAGTGATCTCTTAAAACTTGGATTTAATTCTTCTGACTAGCATCTCACGGATAGTCTGTCACAAAACCAAATACTGAGCCCATGGCTTCAGAATTGCTCTCCACAAAAGTTCATCTGCAGCTCTTTGCAGCAGAATTTGGAGGCTGTTTCCAGTTCTTACATGTGTTCTGGTTTGTAAAGAAAGTGACTGAGAATTGGGGTAAGTGAGTGATACTTACATGCTCTGCCAAGAGCTCCTTTGTTAGCAGTCCACAAGAGATTTGTAGGGTGTGCAGGAGTGACCCCATCTTGCCTTTAGAGTAACTAAGGATTCTCTGGTACGAACAGCATTTCTGAGGAGAGAGGGCACAAATGACCCATTGACTGCTTGCTTTTTTTCATGAAGTGAAGCTTCACAAATCATTAAAACTTGTGGTGTGACTGGCAGTGGCAAATAAAATATTCCTGCTGGCAGTACTGCATGGAATGACAAAAGCCTGGAGATGGATAGAGGGTCGGTTGTTGCACAGTGTACACGGCTGTGCTTTTGAGGAACAGCGACAAGTAAGGAAAACAAAGTGAATATTATTCTAATGTCTCTTGTGTGATAGCAGCAGGAGGACACTTACACCATTATGACAAAGTGTTCTTGTCTGCTGCTGATTTATTAATACAATAAAAAGGGTAGCTTATTGTTTTATTTTTGTTGAACAAAGTTATTTACGATATTTGCAATATAAAAAAAAAAAGATTAATGGTTTACTGTGTTTACCTTTGCCAGCCTTAGATATAATGCAGTTCATTTCATGACTGTCTTTTTCATCCTTTTAAACGTCATCAAAATGACATATCTTTCTGGGCAAAATAATAATATCATTCCTGTGGATAAATCCAGCCTCAAATCTCATTTAAAGTAGAGCACAAGGGATGTTAAGTACCTGATATTCTATTAAAAGATAATCAAACTAATCCTTTCCAGGAACCTGACAGGCAGCATCTCCTCTGTTCAGGAAAACTCATTAGTCAAATTATGTTATATGGTCAATGGATATCCCCAACAACCAACTTAAATATATAAAAGATAGGTGTTCATTAAGTAAGACAATACTGTGTGTACTGGTTTCACAGAATTCTTAGATGTACTTAGGAAATTACTGAAATTAAAGCTTTCAGCTTTATCTAAATTAAGTTTTCAAAGGGTGAAAATCTCAGAAGAGTTAACAGCATTGCGTATGTCCTGTTCAAAGATGAGATTTGCGCTTGTTGCCAGGAGATGAGCTGCTTATTCATAAGTAGTTGTGACAGCTCACTGGTCTCTTAACAGGACACAGCCTGAAAAAAACCTCTATTTTTCTTTGACTTTTAAAGCATTGTCTCATATTGGGCGTTGCCACTGCTCACTGCAGTGCAGATTGCATTGCTTGTGCAGTTTCTGTTTCCAGGCTTGTAGTAAACATTTTCTTGACTGGCAGAGGACACTTAGCCCAGTTCATTGCTGCATCTTGGTACTGCACGACACCTGAAGTGGAGAAAACTGACTTCGCTGCGAATTTGTTTCTTCCACTCTGAGTCTGATTGGAAATAGGTTTTTCCTGTTAGTATAATATACTTTAAACTGGTGGGAATAAAGGACAATCTGTTTTAGCACTAGAAAATACAATAGCTATGCAGTGATTGCTACTCTTAAAATTCATTATTTGATCATGTTCCCGTAGAGGGCTATAAAAACTAAGGAGGAGTAGATCATTGGTAACTATTCCTCACATGTCATGGATCTCCTCTTGACCAAGTCTGTTTTTCTGTCCCTCTTCAGTAGTTTAAGAGTCATATTGATGCCAATGGGCACCAGTGACAGCAAGCACAGTATCCTACGTGTTGTTTTTCCAGACATTCATTTACTGGCATTACTCTTGACAAAGTAATATATTAGTTTCTACCATGGAGTTTTCCTGTTCTTTCCTCCTAGGTTAGCATTTGCACTGAGGGTTTTCACGCTTTATCTGATCCAGAAAGGAAGTCTGGCATTGTCTTTTGTCAACTGAAAGCACAGTTTTCCAGCAGGATTTTTTTCACTTTGGAACAGAGCTAAAATACAACTCTGGACATGATACTGCTTTAAAATCGAGCATCTTTGGCTGGCTTTGCCTTTTGGAACTTGTTCTCATTCAGTACTAACTGTTATGTTTCTGTCTTGAAAAGGAATTTGCATGTTAGCTGAGAACAGATATAGTGAGAGGAAAATAAATGCCATGAATGCTCCAATAACAGCTAAGCAAACCCACTACAGACTAGGAAAAATATTACCAGAAAATTGTTCCCTGTAATGATGTGTGTAGCTACCACATGAGAAAGATGGTGAACTCTTCTTGCCTGTTAGGAATCAAGAGGATGCTGCCTGCAGTGATATTCTGTTACCAGTTATGAATCGGATAATCAGGAGACAAATTTTTAAAGGAATGACCAAGAAGTTCTCTAGCCTTCCAACTCAGCATGTTCTGTGATTTTTTTTTATTTTTTTTTAATTCAAAACACAAGATTGAAGATAAGTGCCTAAATCAAAATAATGCAACTCTGTCCATTTTAGGAAAAGGTCTTTTAAGGTGACCTAGGTAATTGTGAACCAGATAGTCTGATTTCACTTCTTCTCCCCATCCCAGAAATTTACATAATGGAAAATAAGAGATCATCAGTACAATAGTGACTTGACAATAAAAGGCTTCTCTTAAGAATTTATATCTGACTGTAGGTTTGCTCTTATTGAGATGGCAAATAAGTAGAAAACTCCAGAGAAATTTAATTGAATGTTCAATTAGGCCTCTGTAAATTAAATCCACTTTAGTGTTGCTAAAGGTGTAGGTGCAGACTGGAAGTTACAAAAGAAATGAACAACCTATGTTGAACAGACTAACATGGGGAGAGAGTAAGGGACTGTGTTTTGAGTCGTTGTGGCTTTGGAAGAGTATGTGAAACTCAAACAAGGCAAGCTGCTCAGCTTGAACTTCAGGTATGAAATCCTGTGACAAAAGACCGATGAGCATTTGGATTTATAAATAAGAACTTCAAATATGAGGAGGAAATTATTTCTGTTGAAGTCATTAATAAGGACTGCTGTTGGTATGCTTCAAGCTTCTTCGTAATCACATTCTTAGAAGGACTTGTAAAAGCAGCAGAAGCAGTAGAAAGTCATGAAAAGTTAGAGGACTGGTAGTTGTGCCTCTTGGACATGAGTACTCAGTATGTGGTACATGACACAGTCCAGATATCTCTCTGGAACGAATATTTCACTTAAGTATTGCTTATTGATGTAATTATAAAGGTATCTTGACACTTACTCCTTTTTTTATGCAGATGATCAGATTGTTGCTCTTGAACATTTTTTGTTTTCATTTGCATGGCATAAAAGAACAACATTTTTATCTTGCATTTCTGGTCCTGAGAACTATAAATTACACTGCAGGAGTCTGGATATTTATCTCACCATTTTGTCAAAACAAATGTCTAGTTTTTCAAGTGCCTTGCAGAATTTATGCAACTATGAAGATTCAGTGCTTACTAATTCATTGCTCATAGGTTTTGTTTGCCAACTAATTTTCTGCCAGAACTCAGTCCATATATATGTATATATATATATAATATATATATATATATAATTCATATATAAAAAAACCTGTAGATAAGCTACATATCTGTTGATTGGTGAAAATAAGCCAGTTCATTAAAAACAAACAAACAAAAAACCAACCAAACACTACTTAACTTCTATCAGGTGGAATGTAATGTGCTTTGCATCTGACATTGTATCAGGGATATGTTTCTGAAGATGTAAAAGCTGTGTGATTTTTACTTTTTTTTTCTTCCCCTAGACTGCAATTTTTGCATTGTAATCTGTCACATTATACCAGCAGGAGAGGGGAGGCTGTGTGTATAATGACTGCACATAGTGTAAAACAATATGTAATTTAATCTCTGTTTAACTTTTCTTTGTAAAGGCAAATACAGTCTAAAAGGGACTGAGTCATTTCTGGCAAAAACTAAAGGGGAAATCAAGATGAAATTTAAAATGGAAAGCTTGGCAGCACATTCAAGAGAAATGGGAGACAGAGGAATAACTGAGAAAGAAAGTAGAAATTGAGACAATCTAAGCACAGAGTGAAAAGACAAAAAAGATAACATGGCATAGAAAAATATATGGGAAATAAAGGAAATACTTGTCATGAATGGAGAAGGTGTTAGGAAAAGATGTTACCAAAAAGAAAACCTATGTCAAGAGAGATTAATAATCACAGGAAGTAGATAACTTCTATTGCACAAAAATTATTCCGATAAAACTTGTTAGCTTAGTACAAACAGCTTAATTATTTGACTTCAGAATCATTTCTTAAGGTTTCTAACACAAATTTTTCTTCTTAAAAACCACAGAGAGGCTGGATCATGAGTTGGGTTGTGAACTTCAGGCACATAATGGAGTCTGTTACTCAACTCAGTAGGACAGCTGGTAGTACCAAAATACCGAAGATCATTGATTAATAGAAAAAAACCACCCAAAAATGGAAAACAACACCCCCAAGATTCATTGATACCATTTGCTTTGCCTGGATGTGTTTGGCTACAAAGGCATATTGAAAGACTGATATATTGGAGTCAATTCTAGCTCCTAGGAATGTGTTTTGGAGATGAGAAAGTGTTTTTCCCCTGTCAGATTCCCCCACATGTTTCTTATAATCCTGTTCCTCACAGCTGTACTGTTGGCAGTCCATCCGTTTTATGTCTTACCTTCTTTAGATCTCCATTCATTCCCTGTCCTTCCTCTTGACACCTTTGTTTCTTCCCTTCACTGCCTATTTAGGCTCCCTTCTTTTACCAACTTCTCCCTGACACTTTACCTTGTAGGAGGTGGGGAACTGGAAGCCCTGTCCTTAACCACTTCTCCTTCCCCACTGGCAAAGCTGTCCCTTGATGGCTCTTTTCTTCAATTTTCTGACGGCCATTCATTTTTCTCCTTTCTCCTTTTCCTTTTTCCACAGTTTAAATCAACCTTTCTCTGTGCCAGCTACTAGTTGGGGAACATTTAAGCTAGAAGCCGTACATTGTCTGTGCTCCCACATCTGGTTCCCTCTGCTACTGTAGTAGCTCCTTCAGCAAGAAGAGATTATGCTTAGGCATGAGTGATTGCGGTTGGTGTGTTGTGCAAATTCAAGATTGTCGCTTCTAGGCCTGGGACCATTTTTTTTACAAAGGTAACTAAGCTGGCAGGTTAATATTGCTTGTGTGGGTAAACTTAAAGTGAAGAAGCCAGAGATATGAAAAGCAGGAAAGATGAAGCACAAAAATTGCCTACTATTCTAATAATAATAGCAGAAGAGAAAATTAACTCAAGACTGCCATGGTTTTTGGCTCAGTTAAATGGGATGTGAAGCAGTGTGCTACATCTTCTGGAATTATCAGATCGAGGAGGCATTTATATGCCAGATTTTCATCACATTTATTCTGAATTTTAAGTCATCTGTGATGTTGACTGACTGGTGTAAAGTGCCTTGGATTTGAAGGCCCTTTAAAAATTGAGAACATGTAACATTTCTACTCAGATATGCATGAAACCTGTGCCAAGGAAGCTGATACAGCTATTGAAGTGAATGGAAATTATGCAGTTTAATTGAAGTATTATTAGCCAGTGGCAGGTAGTTCAAATATGATTAGCTGGTTGTCCAGTGTATGCCAAATTTTTATGTTCAGATCTTCTAAAGTAAAAATGTTGAATATTTCTAATAAGCTAATATATGCACAGACTTTCTCATATCGGTTTTTCAAAAATATCAGTAGTGTGAAACCAATGAATATTTCATTATATCCTAAGATGCCTCAGTCAACAGTAACTGGATTCCTCATGTCTCTTGTCCAGGAAAGCAGCTTTGGAAAACTTTTGAAGAAGATAAAGATAGTATCACTTAAGAATTCCATTTGCAGATCTTTCCCTGCTGATGGTAGAGAATCACCAGAGTATTTATCTTTTATCTAAGAAGCAGCATTTGAATATGTAATTGCTAATTTGTAAAATGTAAATAGGGGAAGTTGTAGTCCAGCAGACAATATCTGTCTTATCTGCAGTTAACTGAAGCAGTTGAAGTATTTTTGTGTGTTTATTTTTCAGCTCATTTGTAGACTGTAGCTGAACAATATGATCAGATAGGCATTTTAATGCTTTTCAGTACAACTCAACTTAGGAACTACCACTATGATAGTTCTCCTAGATTGTTATGATGGGGTAGTTTCTTCCCATCTCTTTTGCTAGTTTTTGTCCCTGTATTCATTAATCCAAAAAATCATGACCTGTATTTTCATCTCAAAGCAGTCTAGAGGCTCTAGGAAAGAAACAGCTTGGATGTATGAATGGACCTGTTCAGTCCTGTGGGCTTTACTGAGCTTTTGCTTTCAGAAGTAGAATGCAGAACACAGTTGCAGCTTTTACCTTGGAAGTTGTGATAATTCTGATACACTGCATTAGAAAACTTTTACAAGCAGAATCTCTGGATCTCCAAAAAGAGAGACTAAGGATAGCCAAGCTTGTGTAGCCATGAAGTTTAGATCAGAGGCAACTGTTATGTGACCTAATTTCATGTGTCATCTGAAACTGGACAGCCTTCTTTGCCTTCCTACTGTTCTTTAAAATTGTCAGCAAAAGTGTATCTTTCAGGGAGGAATCCAGTGTGAGTTTCTTAAATAAAAGTATTTGTAGAAGTCTTGTTTGTGATTTTACTGGTTAAAGAAAATGTCAACCTAGTCTACATGTTTTGAAAACTAAGGGAGTTTCTTTTTTCCACAAAGAAGGAACATTCCATGACACATTTATTGCCTTGTGAAATGAGCAAATCATCAAGTTATGTAATATTTATGGCTTAAGTGCTATCTGCTTTATCCTGTTGCTCTTGAGAAACCAGAATTCTTATAGCACAGGAATACTTTGCAGCAGCAGAGGTAACCAGTCCTGGACTTCCATGAGGGTGAATTTGGCAGTGTTTTAAAATTTTGGAGACTGTTAAAATTCAGCAGTTTCTTTCCCTCTGCCTGTATAAACTGCCTGTGTGTAACAGCTGAATGCCTTGCAGAGGTGTAGTAGCTTTACTGGCAAAGGTTTAAGTGAGTATCATTGGGCACCAAAGCTAATGCACAAGATGAGCATGATGGCATCACCCCTAAATCTCTCCTGCCTTCAAAAAGGGCCAGCAGGAGGATCTAGGGAACTAGAGCCTGGCCAGTCTTACCTTTATCCCTGGAAAGATGATGGAGCAACTAATTTGGTAAACTATTCCCCAGCCCATGCGCAACAAAGTGATTGGGGAACTCATGTTCAACCAACCCTGATGACCTATGATAAAATGACTGTATTCCACAAGATTCTCATAAAGAAGCTAGTGAAGTATGGGCTAGATGAGCAGATAGTGAGGTGGATTGAAAACTGAACAGACAAGGTCAGAGGGTGATGATCAGTGGTGCAAAATACAGTTTGAGCACAGTAACTAGTGGTGTACCCCAGGTCCAATTCTGTTCAATGTTTTCACAAATGATCTGGATGATGGGGCAGATGGCGCCCTCAGCAAATTTGCTGATGACACCAAACCAGGAAGAGCAACTGGTATGCCAGAGGTTTGTGCTGCCAGTGAGAGGAACCTCAGTAGGATGGAGAAATGGGCTTGACAGGAACCTCATGCAGTTCAACGAGGGTAAGGGCAAAATCCCGCACCTGGGAAGAAACAAGCCCATGCACCACTGTATGTGGGGGCCACCCAGCTCTGCAGAAAAGTGGTGGACACCAAGTTGGCCACGTGCAGCAATATTCCCTTGCAGTAAAGAAAGTGAATGGTACCCTGGCGTGCATTAGGAAATTTGCCAGCAGGTCAGCGGAGGTAGTTCTTACCCTTTGCTGTATCCAGTTCTAGGCTACATAGTGCAAGAGACATGAACATACTGGAGAGAGTCCAACAAAGGACTCACAAAGATAGTTCAGGGACTAGATTATCTCTCATTTGAGGGAATGCTGGAAGAGCCAGGACTGTTCTGCCTGGAGAGGAAAAGACTCAGGAGGGACCCCATCATTGTGTGCAAATATCTGAAGGGAGGAAGTAAAGAAAGTAGAGCAAATTGTCATCATAGCCATTTTAAGTTGTCACCATAATCCAGATTTGATTCTTGTTTTTTTAACTCTGATCTTGGACTGCTGAGATGGGTTTAGATTTTTCATTTCCATACCGATTTTTTTCTGCCATAAATATAAATTCATAGAGCATTCCCTTTGCAGAATAAGCCTTCTCTTGTTTAAAGTTTCAGTGTTTTAGAAATGCTTAGTGTTGTTCATCAAGTACTTTGGTAATCATTGCAGCTTACCAAGGACAGCAATAGTACCTTAGCTACGGCATTGTCTTTACAGTATCTGCAAAATTTCCTTCCTTGAACATCTGCTACAGCTCAAGAAACCTACAGTGCTGATGAGGTGCTGTTGAATTTATGTATTTCTACATCATTTCACCACTATAGGTAGTATAGTTTGTAACTGCCTTGCTAAATTTCACATGAACATGATTTACATTCTCCAGGACCAATTCTAGATGTGGCATACCTCTTCAATCATCACTAACAAACATCTGTAAAATATACCTCAGGTGTTCTCCCACTCTCATTTCATACTATGACAGCAGAAATGTTACCAGAATCTTATTGCATCTCCCTCATCTCACAAGATGACTTTGTAATTACATCCATGAAAATTACTAGAAGCAAGTGTGTAAAGAGGGAGCTGTTTTTCCATTTCTTCGTAGCAGGATGGCCTCCACTTGCAGGGGGAAATGCCCTAGGAACACTGTAAAACCCAGGAGCCCCCAAACTTTACAGGGGCAAGGTGTGTTGGAAGTTAAGAGCTATTCATCTAGGAGCTTAGAGATATTGATCTGGCATGCAGGCATCTTTTTCCTATGCAGTAAGACTTACATATAAACAGGCATCAAACCAGCAATAGTTATTAAGCTACTTCTGGTTTTCTTAGTTTGTTTTTTTTGGTGATAATGCAGCTTGATTTTCACCACGAGCCTTTATCTCCACTTATGCAGAGAGTCCTCTCTAAGAAGTTGAACTTTAAATGAGTGTTTAAGCTACCAAAAGGCAGCGAGGAGCTGACTGCTGCAGATTGAACTCTGAAGGTAGAAAGGTAACTATTCTTGATTGGGCCAAGGAGTACCACATCGTTTCCTCAAGGGTGTGAGTCTGGAATTGCTGTCAAGTGCTTTGGTTTTTCAGTTTATATTTAGTAATGAGATAGGTCTCCCTCATCATCTTCATCCTTAGTGTTCAAAGGAAATGTGTTCAGGATTTGATACCAATAGTAGTACTGATGGTGAACCCCAAGTACTGTATTTTTGTGAACTTGTGCAGTATATCTGTTTTGTCTGATGTTTTTTCAATGATCCGGGGCTATCAAAGCCTACAGAACCAGCCACGTTGCATGGTCATAGAGACTTGCTAGTTAATAACCATCAGATTAGAGAGAAGTCTGGCATTTATTACTTTTTAATAAGAATGATTCAAAGGCTGGTCTATGCACGTACATGAAAGAGGTTCCTTATTTGTAGAAAACATCTATCATTGCCCTCAGAGTTAGGAACAGAGGGCATTTGGTGCTGTTTGCCATTTATAGTGCTGGAAGGGAACACCTAACAGCAGTATTAGCATAATATAGTCTTCTGAGAGCTGCAGCTATGCATTTAGGCAGTCACTGGATACATCAATAAGACTTTTGAAGAATCATTGAAATCTTTCAGGCCTTTTCTGCTGAATGTTTTAAAGGCCTTGCTTGGATTAATAGGCTCAGGAGCAAGCTTTCATATTGTGGAGTGGGTGGCAGGTTTGATATGTTAAGCATCAATTTAATGGATGAAAATTATTCAGGCCCTCACAGCTGGTCTGCTGTACATACTAGTTTGTAAATACCGATTGCTGTTTTCATCTTAATGAGGGATCCACTTACCCGATTTGGGGTTTAGATTTTGCTTTTTCTGCCAATTTTCAGTCCCTTCCCTTCTAGCTGTAAACAGCTTGATTTGTTTTTGAAAGGGGGAAGAAATTCTTCCACTGCTTTATATTATTTACAGAAAGAAGTATTAGCCTAGTAAAGGCCATGTAAACTGATGGATTTAATGTGTTAGATTTTGCCATGTAAAATGGAAATACTTTTCCAAGTCTACAGTGGCTTCTAAAACTTTTCTGAAGAATGTCTGTCTGTATTTTGAGAGTGCACAAAACAGCTACCTTGGGATTAATACCCGTTTACCTAGAACAGTGCTTTTGCATCTTCAAAGCAGGATGTTTGCTACTGCTGTTACAGTGTCTTTGAGAAGATTCTGATCAGTTCTGTACTTGGAGCTTTGTGCTAGCAAAGAAACTTGGGGATAGATGGTCTCCATGATTCATGGAAGGTCCTTTGTGTGTCTACAGAGTAAATACCATACCTGAGAGGCAAAACATTTTCCTCTTACATGTACGGAATGTGCACAAGGCATCTCATTACTTGGGAACTGTGGTGGGTTGACCCTGGCTGGATGCAAGGTGCTCCCCAAAGCTGCTCTGTCACTCCCCTCCTCAGCTGGACAGGGGAGAGACAAAAAAAATGCAGTGAAAGACTCATGGGTCCAGGTAAGGACAGGGAGAGATCACTTGCTGAGTATTGTCATGGGCAAACCAGACCCGACTAGGGGTATTAACTGAAAATGAGAAATAAAAATTGAATCTTAAAACACCTTTCCCCTACCTCTCCCTTCTTCACAGGGTGAGTTTCACTCCCAATTTTCTCTACCTCCTCCCCCACAGCAGCGCAGGGGGACAGGGAATGGGGGTTGCAGTCAGTTCATCCCATGTTATCTCTGCCCCACCTTCCTCAGAGGGAGGACTCCTCACACTCCTCCCCTGCTCTAGGGTGGGGTCCTTCCCACAGGAGACTGCCCTTCACCAACTTCTCCCACGAGTCCTTCCCACAAGCCACAGTTCTTCACAAACTGCTCCAGTGGGTGTCCCCCATGGGGTCACCAGTCCCACCAGCAAGCCTGCTCCAGTATGGGCTTTTCTCTACAGAGCCACAGGTCCTGCCAGGACCCTGCTCCGGTGTGGGCTTCCTACAGGGTCACAGCTTCCTTTGAGCATTCACCTGCTCTGCTATGGGGCTCTTCCACGGGCTGCAGGTGGATCTCTGCTCCCCCATGGACGTCCATGGGCTGCAGGGGGACATCCTGCCTCACCATGGGCTGCACCATGGGCTGTAGGGGAATCTCAGCTCTGGTGGCTGGAGCACCTCCGTTCCCTTGTGCACTGACCTTGGTGTCGGCAGGGTTGATTCTGTGACATTCTCACTCCTCTGGCTGCAGTTGCTGTTCTGTGGTTGGTTTTTTTTTTACCCCTTTCTTAACCATATTTTCACAGAGGCTCTACCACCACCACTCATGGGCTCAGCCTTGACCAGTGGTGGGTCTGTCTTGCAGCCAGCTGGCATTGGCTCAGCCAGGCATGGGGAAATTTCTGGCAGCTTCTCACAGAAGCCACCCTTGTGGCCCTTCACTACCAAAACCTTGCCATGCAAATAAAATGCAGCAACATGGCTGGAAGAGTGGTAAGGCAGCTGAGTAATTCTCAGTTATTCTTCTGTTCCTTGGTAAAGTCAAATCATCTAAGTCTTTGTATGTATTGTACAGAGCATTTTTAAATGCTGTAGTGATGACTTTGCAGTAATCACAGTTATGCTGCATTAGTAGTTATTCTTATCACCAAGTTTTTCCTAATAACTAATTTACTTTCCCTTGGTCCATTTTGGTGTTATTTTCTGTTCTCCATGTCCATGGAAAAAATATTATTTCTTTTTACTTGTGTTAGCCTTTTATATACTGAAAAGTCATTATCTTCTCCTCTTTTGAACATCTTTTGTCTGGACTAAATAACCCCAATTCTTCTACGGTTTCCTAACGAGCTCTATTTTTAAGGCAGCCATTCATTTTTTGTTCTTTTCTGTTCTTCTTGCCTATGTATTTTTTGAACTGCATTGCCTGTCAACAGGGAACTGCCAGGGCTGAAGTAGAATCTATGAGTTCAACCCATTTAAAAAAAAAATTAAAGTAAAAATATTACATGATAAGTAACGATGTTGTCTGATACCGGCACATTATTCATAAGCTAGAGCCTGAGGCTTTTGCTGTTGTTCTTATGGCAGGTTGGAACTTGCTAAACAAGGCACTTTAACGAGCTCAGCAGAGCTCTCTGGACACCTCTGCAGTTTCCCGTAAAAGGCACCTCACTCACCACTGCTTGCTACATTTCTTTCTTTTCCCTCCCTCTCTCCAAGAGTACTCTTGTGGTCACTTGGCTCTGATAAAATCCTATGCAGCTGTCTCCCAGTTCTCACTCCAGCTTGCATAGGTATACACTGTGCCAAGCACTCAGTCGTTTTTTTATGCAGAAGTAGCAGCAAGATAGGACTGAGATGGCAGTAATAGAAAGTAAAGGCATGCCTTCAACCAATTTTTTGTTTCCTTACATTCAGTTTTGGATGAGAGGGATATAGAGAGGGAATGTTGTACCTTCTGATGCTAGATCAGTGGTACTCAAGAGTCCTCAGCCCACTGGAGGTGACAGGAAAGTGCCTTTATCACAGCCAGTTTGGGCAGGTACTGCTAAGAACATGGTTGTCTGAATTAGCAGTTCCTGCTGGTGCTCTGATGCTGAAATGGCTCAGTGATTGCCTTGCTTTAACTGTCTTGCCTGGATTTGTGCACATTTAGATCAGCTCAACCTTTACTTCATACACTCTAGCTAAAAACTCCTTCCCCACGTACCATACGTTTCAAACTGATTAAAAGCTGGATAGCAATGTAAATAGTTAGCCATTAAGAATATTCTTTTAGCAAGGATGTTTCTAAGGATGTTCTTCCATTGAATATTCTCACCCTAATGTTTCAATATCTTTTCTTAATGAACAATATGATAGTGCATAGCAGAGGGTGCAACATACGAAAGCTGAAGATAAACAAATTCATGTTACAAATGTCTTTCCAAACTGTTTACGATTTCACTGGAAGTCATCATTCTGTTCTTGATTAAGTGTTAAAGCTTGCCTGCAATGTAGAGGGAGTCCCTTCAGATGACTCCCAGTAGATAGTTCTGCTCTTGACCCATCTACTACTTAAAATTCTAGAAGTTCAACATGAATTTTTGATGCTTATTTATAGATGCAAATGAGGTAGTTCTTATGCAACTGGGCCAAGACTGAGCTTTCAGTTCTCTTAAGGTTTTCTTTTTTCCCAATTACCATAGATTTCACCTGTATTATACCTCTTCCTTATACTATGCCTCCCTGTTCTGACTTGGTCCTTTATTCAAGGTCAGAGTGTTGTATGAATTTTACTGCTAAATTTCTGCACGTTTTCTCAAAGACCATCTCTTGTCGGTTTCTTTGCTAAAAATCATTCAAGCCGTATTGCCTCTGTTACTTCACAATTCTATCAAATCATATCCTCAGGTATATTCTTTTTCAGTTTAGACATATCCCATCTTACAATTCATATGGAGAACTTCTGTAAAAGTTCTTTATCCTGGCTCATTGCTTTCAGATTCACCTCCATCTCTCCATACTCCACTGCATCAAATACAATTAGATGTCATCTTTAATATTTTCTTCTGGTTTATTTCATGTCTCACTAGTCATCTCCTCAAACATTAAGATATTGAGTTTTTCCCACCTTCATATGAAAAATAAGGATGTTCTTGATTGCTTTTTTTTTCAGCTTGCTTCTCTAGTGAGCATCTCATCAGTTTCCTCCCATAGACTTTACAAATCCAACTCCTGTAGTCCTTCCTAAAGTTCTTATTCTTCTTGATTACAGAGTATTGGTCAGGTAGCTGACGATAGAATTGTAGAATATCTCAAGTTAGAAGGACCTTTAAGGATTGTGGAATCCAACCCCCTGCTTCTCTCAGGACTACCTAAAACTGAACCATATGACTAAGAGCATCATCCACACGTTCCTTGAGCTGTGACAGGCTTGGTGCTGTGACCAGGCCCTTAGTGAAGAACATTTTCCCTATCTGAAATTGCCTGTATGCATCTTCATTTGATTTCCTCGTGTCCTATTGCTGGTCACCAAAGAGAGGATGTTTCTATACTAAGTCCATATTGCATAAGTTATTTTGGGACGGGGTAGCTCTTTTTGTAACTAGTTTGTATGGTGTTAAACTGGTGAATAATCTTATCTCCAGATTAAGGAGATACTTCTCCAGAAATGTAGTGAATACTGAGAGTGCATTAATTAAAAAGCATGCTAGCAACTAACTGGTACAAGCCAATTCATGCCATGGAGATATACCAAATACACCTTCTTTGGAAAACATGCTGCAGGTAGGCTTAGAAGGAACTTTATCCCAATTGCTTGTCTGTCTAATAGACTTTGGGCTCCCAATAAGGCTATTCCAGATTTATGTTCTAAAAGTAAGTAGAAATAACACTAGAAATGACAGAGATTTTGTCCTCTCAGTAATTTCTGTGAGGGATCAGACTAGAGAGGGAAGATTAACCCTGTAATTATTTTTCATGTTATTCATATTATTTTTCATGCATTATCGATGAAGGAAAAACTAGAGGAAACTGCGCATCTGGTTTTGCCTAGACAGTGTTCATAAAAGAATGGGAACTCTGTCTGCAGTAATCTGATTAAAAAGAGACTGGAAGTTTGTAAAAGTTAAAATACTTGGGTAGGAGAGTTGTGTCTTGGTTTTTAATGAGAAATATAAGGTACGATTTAAAGACTGTTTTAGAAAGCACTTGAAATTCCTAATACTGGTGGAGGGAGGTGGGAGGAGACCTGATATTCTTCTGTAATAGGAATCTAAGAACTGTTGCTGGAGAGCTTAGAAGGAAAGAAATTAAAATGACAAGTTTTCTTTTCATGTTCAAATCTAACCAAAAGTTATAAAGTGAACAAGTGGCAAAAAATTATAAGTTAATATGTTTTTTACTATGTAAAGCTTTTTTAATACAAAGGGGTAGGTGGAGCAAGGAAATTTCAGTCTTTGTAATTCTTGGAGATAGATCAGACTTTGTAACTATTTGCAATTGATCCTACTATCTTAGGTTTTCAAGATCAAAGCAGTGCAACTGGCAGGAAAACTTCTTCCAGCCTTCAACACACCTACGGGTATACCATGGGCAATGGTGAATCTGAAAAGGTAATGAGTTTCCTTTTGTGAAGTGTGTTCCTCCCCCTCCCTCCAACTTAAAATTAGTAATAGCATACATCACTTTTTCTTAGTAGTGGAACTGTAGAAAATGCAGACAAATTGTCATTCCTGGCATGTTAATTTTGATAGAGTTCAGCACATTCTAACTCATTAACTGCAATAAATTTTGATCATGTTGTTTTTACTTCTGATTCTGCAATAAGCATTCAACCTGCCATTGGACCACGCTGAGCGTATTATTCTGTGTGTTGCTTTAGAGTTTAATAATTGTTTCTTTAGTCATTACAAAATCTATTGAAAACCACAATTGTTTGCAGGGCATGGTTGAACTTACTGGGTTTTCTGTACTGTGTGAGCTGTATATTACCTTTAGAAGATTCCCAGCATTTGAGATGATGATGGGACTCTGAAGATACTGTTTCATTTTACATTTTAGCTTAGGTATCAAGTCTGATGTGCTGAAGCCAACTATTGTCTGTGCAGATGGAGAGGTTCCTTTAGATGAATGCTCAGATCAGACTGAACTTCGATGGTCTGCATTACCTCATGGAAGACAACTACCTTGTCTAATTTATTGCTTGCTCAGTGCTGGGATTTCCCTCAGATTTTGAGAGAGCTTTTTTAATGCAAGGCATTCTTTACATTTTTCACTATGTCCTTAAACAGTAGCTGATTTTGGATGTATATCTAGATTGTGTGTACACTTACTCATAACTGAAATATTTTATGAGAGGAAGTAAAATTAATCTTCAGAAATATGTAGTTAACTCCAGAAATTAGAAGACCCAATCCTGAAAGGTGATGAAAACTCCCAAATTAGAACAAACCAGAGGTAATTTAGGAGTTAGGACTTAGCAAGATGGTATCTCTTAGAGTGCAAAACGTAGGAGGTATGTGGCACTTTCTGCTGATTCTTTAAGTGAGCCTGAGGAACTCATGTGTTGTGCCAACAGTAAACATCCTGTATTCCTATGTAGACACAAGATAGGGATGCACATCCCCCACAGGTAAAGGGAAGACAGATCCCTTAAAGATCGGCAGCGTAAAGATTGACAGGACAAGGAAGCGAACACTGCGACCTTCAGAACTTGTGTTATCTTGATTCTTGTCTTAGGAGCATATGGTGAATAAAGAACAGCTGAGACTGAGCCCAGTGTTAAGTCATCAGATTTGTGTGACATCAAGGTATTATATTTTTTAATCGTAGGACTTCTTGCTGATGTGGTTATGGCGCCTTTTTTCCCAAAAGACCAACCAGTGAACCAATTGATCGATCAAATCACAACTCCTGTAATCTTAAGTGTGGGTTAAAGTGTTGTTGCTACTTGTCTGATGGGCTGTGGTAGTTGTGCTGTGCGCAGTAATTCTGAATTTTCTGTTGTTTTCTCCCCTTTTTTATGCATATTTTTGGAATTCAGTGGTGTTGGTCGAAACTGGGGCTGGGCTTCTGCTGGCAGTAGCATTCTCGCTGAGTTTGGTACTCTGCACATGGAATTTGTCCACCTCAGCTATTTGACAGGGGACCCTGTATATTACAACAAGGTGAGTCTCAAAAATGAGTATTTTTATCATGTTTTTCATCATAAATTGCATTAAAGGGGAAGTACTTTCTGTATTGAATTCTACTTCCCTTCTTGGTAGCAGGTAAATTTTTTCTTGCTTGTATTTCTGTTACCAAATAGATATCTTTTTCAAGTAGAAATATATGACAACCCAGGTTTTCTTATTTGTTTCAGAATACATTTAAAAATCATAATTTTTAAGCATGTTTATATAAGCAGTCCTTTAAAACCAAAACTATGCAAATCTGAAGAAAGCCCTCAAGAGAGCTTGTGGTTCAGATTAATAAAATTTGCTACTAAAAATGAAAGGAAAATAAAAAAGATTTTAGATTTAACTATGTGCACAGGGCAGATGAACGTTGTTAGCGGTGAACCTGATTCTTGATTTAATTTAGGTCATGCACATTCGGAAGTTACTTCAAAAAATGGATCGTCCTAATGGACTTTATCCAAATTATTTGAATCCAAGAACAGGCCGGTGGGGTCAGCGTAAGTATTCTTATTTTATTAATTCCTAATTAGAAGTCTACTTCTTACTTTGTTGCTGAGTTGCAGATCAGAAAGCTTATTCTGTAGGGCACAAACAGCATTGCTTGAAAACATAGAACACAGAAGGATTGCTTGAACTTGAGATCTCCTGAAACAAATCTTTGCCTGTCGCTGTCTGAAGTCACAGAGCTCACATTTTAGGGTACTTCCTGAAAACAGCTTCTGATGCCTGTCATTACGTGTATCGGTCAATAAAATCTTAAGTAATAAAGAATAAGGCTGAAAGTATTTCCTCATTTTAATCCTGTTCCTGGTTTTGTTCTGCAAACCATCTGGTAAGTGGATTATTGTAGGGTGACGCGCATTGCTGTAAGTTAATGCATGTTTGTGGTGGTTAAATTGTGTTAGGCACTGACATCTACAAACATAATTCATCTACTTATTGGCATGTGAAATGGCATGATGAACCTCCTTATCGATGTGAAAAAAAAAGCCTTGGAATGAAAAGAAAAAGCAGGTTTTGTTGCTGACAATGTAAGAGGAGAGATGAAACATCAAGAGCGAGACACAAACATGATTCCTTTCTTGAAGTGGTTCTTTCAAAAAAAGTCGAGTGGTTTTGTGCTTTGATAGTGATGGTGATAAAAGAGAATTTTTTTCTTCAAGATTTCTATTTCTTTTATAAATGCAGGTCTATTTAGGAAAAACAAGCAAGATGATCTATTTCTGTCCTGTTTGACATCATTGATAGGTTTTGGGGACTTCAGTGGCTGGCTCTAAATATCCAGGAGAACATGTTCTGGCTTGCAAACTGAGAATCTGCTTCTGACTTTGAATCTGATATGTGAGGGAGATGAATACAGCTGTCATTGCAGTCATTGTGAAATACTTGTCTAATCCCATCTTTAAAGCCAAAATTCTCTCCAAAGCATCTTATATCTTTGAGTGAATCATGACCCATCTGAGATGGGCAAATGGATTGATGGGACAAATTCTTCTGGTAAATTTAACAATGCATTCAGAAATAAGAAAATACACAAATACAAATACTCAGGTGTTATTTATTCAAAAGGCAATTTTATATTGTTGCTTTGGAACAATTTTTTCTATTGATTTTTTTTTTTGTATTCCTAACCATCTGCTTGTGCTGGTTTTATCAAAAGTAGTCTAATTTGACATATCACCAGCATTCTTTAGGGACTGTTTCATAGAATCATGGAATGGCTTGGGTTGGAAGGGGCAGTAAAGATCATCTAGTTCTGACCCTCCTGCTGTGGGCAGGGACACCTTCCACTGGATCAGGCTGCTCAAAGACTCTAATCCAGCCTTGAACACTTTCAGGGATGGGGCATACACAACTTCTCTGGGCAACCTGTTCCTCACTCACCCCACAGTAAAGAATTTCTTTCTAATACCTAATTTTAACCTAGTCTCTTTCAGTTTGAATCCATCTCCCCTTGTCCTGTCACCACAAGCCCTTGTAAAAAGTCCCTCTCCAGCTTTCTTCTAATAACAATGCACAGAATTAGTATCTCTTGGGAATAAAATACTTCTCATCACTAAAAATAAACATACAGTGAAAAGTTTAACTTTGCAGAAGTTTGGTGGAGCTCAAACATACTATTAAATGAATTTTGCAAGATAATACATTTGGGACTCAAGTTTAGGATTATAAACTGAGACTTAAGTTCTGAGGATAAAAAGAAATACAAATTTATAGAGCTTTTAATTTTTCTGTGCTGCTTATGAGTCATAAATTTATTTCCTGGAATTTGGTGGTTGGGATTTGGGGGGTTTTTCTGGGCAAATAACGTTCCAAATGCAGATTCAGATGTTCTGATAGTATTTCTAGGATTTTCCCAGTGCAACAATGTTGTGGCTTAGGATGGTAGTCTCCAATTTAGTTCCCCTAAAACCACACAGCCGCTCATTCCACCTCCTCCTGCCTCCTGTTGGAAGCACAAAAAACAATGATCACTGGTTGAGATAAGAACAATTTGCTGGAAACAGCAATGAGATAAGAAACTGAACAATAACAGCAACAATATTAATAACAAAACATATAAGACAAAGAAACTATTTACATAGAAGACCTGTTCTTCCCAACCACTTTCTTCTCCATGACCAGAAAGGATGCCCTTCTCCTGAGAGAAGAGTCATTTTCCCTGTCCCTGGCAATGACCTGAGGTGGTATTGAATAACATTAGGGTCTGGCCATGTCCCCTCCCAGCTACTGTAAAAAATGAACCCTGTTCTGGCTACAACTAGGACAAACAAGCATTTGTAAATCTAATACTGATTTTGTGGGGACTAGATAGCAGGAATCCGTAATTCACTATTTCCTTTCACAAACCTGGGTGGAATGATGAGAAAATGTCTCTGTTGTATCCCTGGTAGATCACTCTTCAGTCAATCTATTTGCAAAAATTTAAGAAGTTACAGTAAAGGAGCACGTGGTCTGAAACACTGGACAGATGAGATGGAATAGCTGAGGCTTAGGCAGGCATTTCTTTCTGCCTTGCAGAGATTGTGTTCTGCTACGTGTAAGCGAGTCGAGTGAGGATGATGCCTTCACACACAACATCCCAATTCACTAGAGGACTCGTGTCGAAGTCCCCTACACTGTTACTGGCTTGAGTCCCATGGTTGGTATTAAGGGCAGGCAAGGCTTTTATGTTCTTCTCAGAAGGTAATTTCAAAGAGCATTGTATTTGGCTTGTTATATACTTTTGTACTGGAAAGACTGAGACAATGGGAAGAGTATCAAAGCATAACTTTTCTTTTTTCAGCTTCTGGGAAGGCTGCCCTTCTCATCTTCGCTGTGACCTTTAGTTCGATGCATCTTATCTTGGACAAAGTACTTTCTGCAGATAGTTTCTGAGCATTATTTCAGAACACTTTATTAGCCTAGATACAAGTAACTCTTCACTCTGTCCTTTCTGGTGTTGCTTTTCTTTCTTGCTTTCAACAATTTTTTCCCTCCTCAAACTTTTTTTGGTTCAATTCTAGTTAGGTTTTCTGTTAATCTGTACAGTATTCCCACTAAATCATGAGGGGTGTGAAATAGATAAAATAAACTGGCATAAATACATACCTAAATGCACTGCTGAAGAACTATGTGATATAGCTGCAATATAGCATCTTTCTAGTGGTGGGGTTTTTTTCTGTTTCTGTACCTTCCATTCTAGTGGTGAGTACCTTTATTCAAAGTAATAAAAACATCAGTGGTGATGTGAACTTAGCAGTCAGAGCAATTAATGCTATTAGTACCAGTTGATTCTTAGTATTAGACAAAATATATAGTAGAAGAATTCATTTAGGTCAAGTTTTCTCTGCAGGTATATTTTGTCTTTGCTTTTTAATTTTTTCTTTTTTAAAGAAAAAATGTACATTATTTGAATAGAAGAAGAATTGTACCCTTCTAGAAGTGTTGCTGTTTTGTTTAATTTTGTTCTAACAAGATGATAGGTAAACTTGAATATTTAAAGGAAATTCCTGTTGCAAGATCATGGAAGAAAAGAAAAGCATCGGTTTCTGTGGCTTTGGTGTGGCCCCATAGGGCTGTAAACTGGATCGATCTCTACTTGCAAAAAGAACCTTGTGGAAAATTCTTGATACCTTCTACCTTGATATTTGATAGGGTATATTGATACCTTCTCAGAGCTGTTTGCACAAGGAGCCTAGGCACACCCTAATTTTGTGGGGTTTAACCAAAGGTACATTTGGTTCAATGTACTTTTACGTTTACATTTGGTTCAATGTACCCCCCAGCCCTCTTTGCATATCCAGGGTTCTTAAATGGTGATGAGCTAGCTTTTGTAAAGGTCTTTCAAGCCTTTTGGGGATCAGCAATTGTTATGGGGTTTTTCTGTACCTCAGAATATTTCTGTCTTAGCCTCCATGAATGTTTGGCCATGTTGCTTTTTCTTGTCTGGTTTGCCTTGTTTAAATGTATGCTCAAAATGTGGTCTGTGCTCTTCTTGGGTTAGGAGAAGGGGAGTGGTGTATGTGATATGCTGCAACCTTGTTGACATCCTTCTGATGTGAGGATGCAGGGTCCAGTGAGTCATTTCTGCTGGGGTTTGATTTATCAGAGTGCAGGCCTTTTGATCTCAGTATAAATAGCACGTTCTGCAGTTTCACTGCTGGGAATGATGTGCTGGGGACACTGCCCTCAGACATGCAGACCATCTTCTTCACTTGTTCTTTTGCTGGAGCTTAGAAAGACAGGCTTTTTCATTTAAACCAGTCAATGTTTCTGTTACACATCCCTGAAAAGTTATAATCAGTGAAGTAACTTACCAGTCAATTAGTAATAATGATTTCATCAAGAAGGATGTGACCATTGCTTCCAGGTTCTTAACAAGTTGTAGAGATGAGTCAAATCATTATGTCGGTGTGACATTAATCTATAGCCATGTCTTTGAAGTAATTACAATTTAATTAATAAAAATTTTCATTTGCATTTAATGCACTTGACATAGCCCTTGCAGAAGGATTCTGGTGACAGATTACTTCCTTTCTTTTTTTGCCTGCCTCAGGAGGCAGCAGCAGCCAGGGTCTGAAGCCACAGCAGGCAGGACTGAGCAGGGACTACTACTTCATCCCATCATTTCTTTCCTCTTGAATGCTGTAAACCCCAGTCCTAAAAACTGCTGGGTGAATGGCTTACTGGTCATTGCTAAATCCCCATCCTTTCCAATCCAAGTGCTTTGTAATACAACTGGACACTTAATGCTGTGTAGCAGCAAAGGGGTTCATTATACTCAGGAGGAGGAAAATGATGGGTAAATATTTGGGTTTAAGCTTATAATGTGCAGGTATTATTACAGCATAGGGGTCATGACAGCTTTTGAATGGGTTCAGCTCAGGATTTGTCAGCTCACTGGGGCATTTCCTAGAAGGCAGAGCTATAATGCCCACAGGAATGTTGACAGATTCCATTTTTACTTATGGGCTAAGGTGATGGTCCAGTAGGAACAAGTTCTTTATGACAATTCTGGTTTGGGGTTTCAGTTTCTCTAAGACTGAAAGGAAAATAGCTGGCAGGAAGCATTTTCTAACCTCTCACATTAACCTTCAGTTGACTTTGTTAGCTTTTTGTTTACACATGGTGAGTGGTTGGTTTGGTGTGAGCATCAGAACTTCGAATTAGATTATTTTCAAAAGCAGTAACTGTACTTTCTAGAGAAGCCTCCTAAGCAGATACAACAGAAAGTTGATTAAAAGCAGGGATTTCAGAATTATGGAAATTGATTTGAACTGAAGGAAAGTGATTTCTTAAAAAATTAAAATATGTTGAGAAAATTTAATTTGCATTTGGAAACACGTTAGATCAGCATACCAACTAGAAGAGCAATAACAAAAGAAATGCCAAATCTGTATAGTATTGCAAAGTCAGGGCACGCCACTCATGTTTGCACATTTCTGTAAATTGGGCATTCTTCCTTTTTGCTTTCCAACACTGAGAATAAACTACTGAATTTCATCTGATTCCAACATCTCTTGCAAATAATAATGTTACTGAAGGGGAACTCTAATTACTCTTGACTTCAAATCTCATTTCCTGCACCTGGGCTACGTATGGAGTTACCTGGATTGGTTACTAAGAGAGTTGTCAGTTTAACTAAAGTTGGGGTTTAGGCCAAATATGGCTTCCATATGCAAGAAAACAAGCAGAAATGTCATTCTGTGTTAATCTTATGTGTTTACTACACCTTAGTTTATTACACAGTAACAAGTTGCTGTGAAGTAAGCTAGCATGTGAATTTACAGTGCATGGGTGGAGCACCGCTATTAGGAATGTAGCAGCAGACACTGAATTTGTCACCACTAAATGCTGATGTGATGAACATTCAGGCTGCAGTCTATTCTCTGGTGCTTTATTCATGTCTCTTTACAGAAAACAAGCCCCTCCATCAGACTTGCAAGTAGCCAAAGTTAAAAGCCTGGTGGGGGACACTCTGTCACCATCTTTACAAGGACTCACTGACAATGTGATCCTGATCACGTGTAATATGAGTATTAAATGCACTAAATTTAAATGGTGTCTTCCAGGTCAAAGTGACAGCTTTCCTTTAAAGACAGTAAGAAGATTCACACAGGTATTTAGCCTGTTACATGCACTACCTTAGCACCTTCTGGTGATGTTCTCACTTTCTTGCAGCGTCCTGCACAGAGTAGGTAGAGGCACAACCCAGGTGGCTGAATGGGAGGAACTTACATCCTCTGTTTCCCCGTTGCTTGTATTGGAGACTGGCCTTTAAATAAACCTAAGCAAATACCTTGTTGGATGTGCATATTGCATTTTCTTCAGGTGGTCTTTAATTTTCAACAATAACTGCTTAAATTAAACCAAGCACTTTTGATTTTAAAATACTACTTGTAGAAGGCTTCTCTGCATTTAATTTATTTGTGTTGGATTTACACTTCTTTTAAAACGGTGCAATTTTCAAACATGGAAAAAAAAACCAAAATGATTTTAAATTACTGTCATTAAATCAGTGGAAATGCTGGGCAAGTATTCCAGGTTTTTTATGCCTGCCCGTACAGCTGGTTTTAGGCTAATGCCCTTGGGCTGAGCTAAGTAATTAACCAAACTGCTTAATTTAAACTCTTGCAGGTAATAGACAAACCATGAGCAATACATCCTATCTATTTTCATTTGTGATGTGGTATTGTATCAAATACATAGCACCATCTGTCTATATTTACTTTTCAGAATTTAAAGGAAAAGTGAAAATTAATTTGTTGTAAATATATGTAACACAGTTAAAGATGGTAAGAAAACTGCTGCATTCAGTAGGCTCCAAGACCTGGGGATTCCTCCTTCCCAGCTCTTGAAGCCCAGCCAAGTCCAGGTCTCTCCATCCCTGTCTGATGGATGTGACTGCTGAAGTTCCTGTTTGCAGTTTGGCTGTGGCGAGGCTCAGGACGCGTTGCAGAGAGGTGCACACATGCATTAAGAGGACACTGCTGCAGCTGCCCACACAGACAGCCACCAACAGCCCTGCCTTTGTAGCACCCCTGTGTAGTACTGCCACAACTCACCTGCAACATACCCACAGATAGCCAGGTTTTGATCTTCCTCCTTATGTTCACTGTCAAACAGATGCAGGGGCTTGCACCCTTCACAAGTCTCCTCATGCTCATGGACCCTTCAAACATTAGCAAAGGCTCTCAGTCTGTCCAATACCTGTGCTTGCACCCTGGACCTCTTATGCAGCGATCAGCACAGAGCTTGGGTTGTTTCTGATGCAGGTCTCCTGCTGTCCAGCTGGGAGTTTGCTAATGAGCTACACATGCACTCAGGATTAAATTCACTGGGAAAAACAAGCACACACGGGTGTTTTCAGTTACTGGCGCATAAACCTAGGGCCCTGTGACCCACCATCAGCCCCTGAGCTCTACCATCCAGCTCTACCAGCCCCTATCATCTGCAGACACTTTTGGATGAGGAAGGTGCTGTCACATTCTGCGTATCCCCTGTGTGAGAATGTGAACACTGAGAATAATCAGCATGTTAGCTGAAGGGTATTGTCCTGACAGTGTGAGCTCTAGCTGATCCATAGGGAGAGTGGGTCTCTTGAATGCAAGCTTTCAAGGGTGCTACAGAGATAGAACTCCAGATACTGATTTATTTATCAGTTATTGGGCCTTTCATTTTTAAAATTAATCAAGAAACCTTTTCAGTCTTTACACCTGCCTCTGGGAGATGAAAACCCTTGCAGATTGCAAGGTGAAGTGAATCATACTGAAGAATGAAGTAGTCTTTCAAAAGATTAAAGAAATACTGCAGATAAATATTTCAGATAAAAATGTAATTGTATCATAAATTAACAGGTTAATAATGTAGTTAGAGATAGTGAAAAGATGCTAGTACTGGAAAACCTGTCTTTGCCAGCTGAAGCTGCTCATAATCTCCTTTAACTATGAAGATACTTTGCATTCTCTCTCCTACCCTTATTTATTTATTACATGCCTTGCTTAGCACAAGGGGTATCTTAAATTATGTCTATTAATACCTGTACCTTCTTTAAAGAAACTAGCGATGCCATGAGTCAGGAAAAATAAAACTGTGAAGCGTAATGTCAAGTTCTGGCAAAACATCCAGAACCTAAGAAGCAGCAAAGGGAATTGAGTCAAGTAACCCTGTATATTCCAAAGTATTTTCCAAAACTCATCAGATAACTACTTGCTATTTGGACTTGTGAATAAGAATTTCTAATACTTTAACTCTCAGATGATTATTTTTCCCCTTCAGTGCAAGGAAAAGATTTTCTCTCACTTAAGTAGAAATGGTCCAGAATTAAAGTAATTGCATATTGTAAAAATACTTGTAGAGTAGTTCCCAACCTGACTGCATTTTTGCACAGTTATTCGATTTAGCAAGTAAATTGCTTTTTTAAATTTGTGTTTGGAACATCATTTATAGAACTTGAGATATGTGATAGTTAGTGTGTGATAGTTAGTTCGGCCATTGGTGTAAGCATTTATTTATGTAGATTCTTCAATTTGAAATCTGCTTTCAGGTTATCACATTATGAACAAATAAAATTACAACATTATTTCTTGGCTTCCAGCAGTAGGCTTGCTGTTGCAGATGAGGAGGTGGGGGGTGGGTTGGTTCTTTGCATTTTTTTTCCTATCTTGGCAGGTGTCCTTAATTTTACTCTCCAATTTATTTTGTGGTGTTCTGTCTTTAGAAACATGCATGTGTTTTGAATAGAAAATAATCTGTGTAATCTCTGCTGGGGAATTCCCCTTGCCCTTTTGCTTTGCACCCTTGTACAAATGTAATTAGCTGTGTTCCAAGAAAAAGCTGCATTCAAATTTGTTTATTCATTAGAAGCCAAGAGCAAGATAATCTGTTAAAACTTTATTTTACGAAATGCAACAGAACTGTGCATTACAGGGAACATGCTTTTATAAGACTAAACTTAAGACATTTTGTTGGTCTGCTGAGCAAGATGCTGAAAAAGGTGAACAAATAAAAGCTTTGTTTAGTGTGTTAAAGATTCTAGTGTTATTGGAAGGTTAAACATGTATATGAATTACGCATTTGAAAAGGAGTGTCTATAAATAGTTCCTAAAGAAAGGATATGGATATGGTATAACTGGGTTTTGAGAATGCTTGCATACGTAGCTGGGCAAAGAGATGAATATTTCATTTTGATGTACCACCAAGCTGTACTCTTAGAGCATGATCTTGGTGGGGAGTGCATCAATATCCAGAATTTGTAATTTGTCCCACAGCAGCTTTTCCATTTATTTTTCTCACTGTGAATTCAGTAAATTCACCTGTATTAAAGAAATCGGACATGTTTAGGGTACTGCCTGATATTTCTGAAAGTTTACATTGATGGCTTTGAAGACATTCACTTAAAATGATTGGGGAGTAAAAAATTATCCTTTGACACATGCTCTGTGAGTTTTTAGAGTTTGATTTCCTGTGGAATCTCATTATTTCTTTGATAATTATATGCCTAAAGCTGCATTTTTGAACCATTCTTGACTTACTATTTCTTACAAAAGGGAAGCCTATCAAAGTCCAGTTACAAACTTGTTACAGCCTTATTAAACTTCCTTGTTTTTATTTTATTCCTTCTCTATCACTTGTTGGAGGCTGTGCACCTGAGTGTTTCTATCAATGCTCTCTAGACGACTGGCAAATTTGGATGACTCATCTATTGTCACATCTGACATGTTTCTTTTCATTCTGTCTTCAGTACGTGAGACTTCATATTCTGCGTTCTACGTGGCGATGTACCTGTTGGTGGTCACATGAGAAACATTTCCAGTTAGGTGACATTGAGAAGAGAGGGTCTATAGCTCTGTTCAGTGAACATTGAATGTATCTTACCAATGGCTTCTTTTCCTGAAGTTCCATTGGAAGCTGGACTATCCTTGTAGCAGCAAGCTAAAATACCATCTCAACGTGGAGATCTGTGTGATCTTGCAGATATGGTCCCATATGACCTATATGGTCAGAAGTAAGAGAGGGGTGGTGATGAATGCAGTCCACATACAGTGTGGTAGCTCCGTCTCAGTCACAGAGCATGGGCTGAACAAGTCTTACAATCAGCACAATTTCCCAGCACCTACAGAGTGATCAAAACTTCAGGTGGCTGTGTGTGCCATTTCAGGCATCTGTCTTGAGAAGAAAAATAAGAGATACATAGACTGAAGTTTAGGAGAAAGAAACAGGAAGAGTAGCCTGGGTTTATATTGCATGTGGTGTAATCCAAAAGTGCATCAAAAATGAGGAGTGTCTTTCCTTGCTTCTTGGAATCACTTTTGACTGTCAGCTTCCATGTGGGATATATATCCATCCATACATATGTAAATATATAAACTGCCATGTCTTTATACAACTTGAAGGGAGAGGGTGAAGTTGTTGACAGTAGGTTTGCCAGCTGATTTGGTACAGATGAGCGTTGGACTAGATTTAATCTAATAAAGGTTTCCCTCTCTCATGTTCTTTTTAATCTTCAAGAGGAGAATTGAGCTCTTCAAGGAATATTAAGGTGAATAAACTAAAGGGTGTAATGATCTTAAGAGCTTGTCAATCCCCCTATGTATGGTCTCTTATTAAAAAGGGACTCCTTGGGTTGTGGGCACATTTGCAGCAGGTGATGTTATCCCTTTTAGCTGCTTTTTGCAGCCACCTTGTCAAGTAAAAAAAAAGTCATCAGAGACAAACATGCATGTGACTTCCCATCAACCCACTGCAAATCCCAGTGGCTTCATTAAGGCTTCCCACACAGTTGGGATTTACAGTGACTCTACACTTGGCTGAGAGGCAGGTGTGCTTCATTTGGGTGGCTCTGTGGGCGAGTGTAATAATCTTGAAAAGACAACTTCAGGTGATAAAAGACCACTTCTCAGTAAACACACTGAGGTAAGGATTTAATGTGTTTCTAATTTTAGCATGTGGACTTGATGTATTTAGTTGATTGTTGTTTAATTCCTGAACATGTCTTCTGAGAGATGACCTAAATCTTTCCAGAATTATAAATAACAGCTGGAATGTTTTGATGTTTCAGGAAGGTTTGAATACCAAAAAAAAAAAAGAAAAAAAAAGAAAAAGAAAATGTTTTTTCCAGCTGTGAATTCCTGGGAGTGAAAGTGCAGTCTGTTGTAGATACCAAATTAGGATACTCCTTTGACATCATAGAATCATAAATTACATTCAGTCTGAAGAAGTGTTTTGATTCTGAGAACATTAGTTACCTAAATATGTGTATTAGTTAGGTAGTTATACTTGCTGGTCTGTTTCAAAGTACTTTTGTTGTCTTTGGACACACTTGAATTGTGAAAGCTTAGCCATTTTTAATCTTTAGTTTGATAGTCCTTACAGTTCTAGGAAGTCATTTTGCTTATTCTATGAGAAACTGGTAGCACTTATAATTAAGATTGCTTAATGCTTTTCATTAAGTGATTGTGTTTTCAGTTTCTTGTAGCTGTCAGACTTCAGTTCTTCCAACTGGAGTATTCTGTCTGCCTCAAGCTGTTTTGTTTGGATTTCTTTAAACAACTTTGACAAAAATGCTTTAGCCATCTCTAAGTGAAGCTAGAAATGGAATGTGATTCTATTCAGATTAAAGTTTGTTTTTTCAAAGAGTACAGTTAAGGAACTCAAGAACCATCCATATTTTTCCAAGCCTTGTTAAAATATTCACATCTAGTTTCTCCATCTGGAGTATTTAGAGTTCAGTTGCTCTGTTCTCCAGAGCTGTGTGTGCTGAGCAGTCGTGATCTGCACCCCCAGGCTGGGAGGAGCAGAGCGAGGTGTTTCGTGTTGCTTGATTCTGTTGTGGCACGAGGCTGTAGAATGGGAAGCAGTGTCTGTTCAGCTTCCTGCCAACTGATAAATGCTTTACTTACTTTCTTCAAATGCAGTTCTGTTATGTGAGACCTTGTTTTCAGAAAAATTCTCATGCTGGTAATGTGTTCCTTAGTGATAAATAGTTTATATTTGACTAAAACTGCACCTCCACCTCCTTTTATCAGGGCTGCCTCTGCTGCAGTTAGTTTACAAGTATTTGCACTTTTAAGCCAACCACTATGGCTTATGACATCCTTAGGTTGAATTTCTGCTGTGAATTGCAACAGCTGCAATTTCCAGGGCCTCAGCTTTCTGGATTAAAGGATTAGAAGGAGAGCTTGCACCTATTTAGAGCAGCTGAGGAGCAGTAAGCCCAACTACATGAAGTAAAGATTGAACTGAAATTTAATCAGAGCCAGTCTGAAGACAAAGAGACAAACAATTCTTTGAAAGTTTCCTGCACGGAGAAAGAGGTCTCCTGCAGTGTAAGGCCAGTTGGTGCAGGCCAGAACAACTAATGGTGATGGGCTGTGTGGGTTTCTTAATGAAAGTTAACATTAGCTTAATCACTTTGCTACCCCCTCCTGGTCGCTTAACTTTTCCACTCTTGAACTTCTTCTCTGACGTATTACTTGTCAGTTTGTGATCCTTGAGTAATATTAGCCTCCCTTTTTATTGCTTCCTTCTTTTGTTGCCGAGTAGTTCTGTACTACTACTCTTGGTTGAAATGAATCAGTGATTTGTTTATCTTGGCATTTCCAGTCTACTGAGTATAGCACAAGTTTTAGTGAGTTCTACTTTATTTTAAAGTCACAAGTGACTATTACAGTTCCAAGATTGGAATTTACAAATAGCCAAATTACTATTTTTTTGCTTAGTTGTTCTCTCTCTGTCTCTAGTTCAAAACACTGAATCAGTGTTGTAGTTGCAGTTTGTGAATTCAATATACTGTGGGCATAGTCGATCCTCATCTCCACCTGCTTGTGCTTATGCACTGCTCCAGTGTTATCTCACCGTCTTGCTTTCCCGTAGGGCAGCCTATGCATACTAAACATACTTCTGCTCAGTATTGTATTTCATCTTTTTTATTCCATGTGCAGTAAGGGATGCAGAAGCTTTCTGCCTCGGGTGGATGTGCCCTGCGGTCAGGGAGGGGCAGTGGCTCGCTCCCAGTGTGCTCCTGGCTAGCAGGAAGCCTCACCCTCAGGTGTTGGGACTACAGCATCAGCCCTGACATGACGTGCTGTCTTTAAAACAATGCCTGGCTTCTTTCTTTATTCTTGCTCCTTGCCAAGAAATGACAATTGAACAATTAAGGCACAAAGCAGAGAGGGTTTAGCAAATCATGAACTGTTTTTAATTTGCCTCATTAAGCTGCTGTTAACTACATGAAGCCATCTGCTTAAAAATAATTTGCACAACTTCAGTTTGCTCTAGAGAGCAGGTAGACCTTCATTAGAGCAGGCTTCATTATTAATGTTATCTTTAGGGGGCTTTCAGTTGTTGTGGGAAACATGCTGTTGCTCACTGAACCAAACTTTCCCTGTAAACAAAAGAAAGTGGCACGTGTTGGTAACTTGCAGTTTGTGGCCGTAACCATATTCTTGGGAACCACTGCCATTCATGTGGAAACTGACTTGCTGTGGAGGAAGTTATTTACAGATATTAGGTAGGTCTGGATATGAGAAATGAGAATGAGCTGTGTGATGCATAATATCCATGTTATCTGCAACTGAACCCAAAAATTAGTCCTGTAGAGAAAGAACAGCCAGATCCATCTCAGTGCATCACCTGTCGTTGAGGAGGGGGAACCTTGTTGCCTATGCTTTGAAGAGCTGTTTGTGGAAAAAAAAGTCTCCCCAGATTTGTAAAGAAAGAATTTCGCTTACAGGGAACAAATCACCAGAGCATTGCAGATCCTCCCTCCTCTCTGGAGCTGAGATCCAGTGGCATTTCAGTGAGACTGCGTGCACCCTTGTCTGACCTCCTGCTGCTGTGGTTTAGTGCTGTTCTGCTTCTTGTCAGGGGAGACTGTGTCAGCAGAGAGCTCAGGGATTGCTGATACCAATAAGATCATTTGG
Organism: Corvus brachyrhynchos; assembly: GCF_000691975.1. Classification (NCBI taxonomy): domain Eukaryota; kingdom Metazoa; phylum Chordata; class Aves; order Passeriformes; family Corvidae; genus Corvus; species Corvus brachyrhynchos. The sequence goes on along the minus strand of NW_008237619.1, from coordinate 12,719,077 downwards.
AGTGAAACTATCTTTAGGAATATTAGATAATGATGGTGTGAGATTTTAAAAGAAGGTCCCCCTCTCAGTCTGTGGGAAAGAGATCTGGTTTTTGGCATATTAGCTGAGACACAACATGTTACTAAGTATAGGTCTTTTATCAATACATTAAAAACTCATCAAAGTATTGCTCTGAAATTGATTGTTGTTCATTGAGGGTTTTTTGTTTACAGCTGAGTGGTGTTTATTAAGAAGAAAAGTGCCAATATTTAACAGGATGCAAATCTTTTGTGGTAGCTGAGCAAAACTATTGCTATGAACTTGAAATATCATTGTCTTTTTATGAAGGTTTTATTTGTCTCTTTTTGGCAAGAAAAATCCTTACAAACAGACCGACTGCACAGGTTTGCACACAGTATGCTTTCAAGTGTAACAAATGAGAAAAAGTACAGGGTTTCTCGTAATTGCTTTTGCTTGCAAAGTTGAAGGTATTCTTTCCAACTGCAGCTACTGTGTCTTTCAGTTTTAAAAGAATTCCAAAGCAATCCTTGACTGGAATCCTTTTATGTTTGCCCAGTCATCTGGGCCTACATTTGAAAAAATGAGGACTGAAGAAAATATCTGAATTTGTCTTGATTTGAAGGAACAAATGGTCTAAAAATGTATACATTGAACAGAATATGTGGCTTCAGCCACATTTGTTGTGCTATCATACTTGTTTTTGCTATATTTGTCTTAATCTGGAATGAATTCTACTTCAGGATTTCACTGTAAAAATAATAAAAATCTTTATGTGACAAAGTGCTAATTAAATGATTCTTGTAGATCAAATATGTGAAAAACAAATCCATTTTTAAATGTTCAAAGTGCTTATAAACTTAATGCTTATCTTCTCAGTTGTTTACTGAGGAGAGTACTCAGTGCCAAGATGCTATTGTAAGCTCAGTCCTTGAAATCACAGGTTGTTCTTTTTTAGTACTCTGGATTGACAGGTAAGGTTAGGGCCAGTTTGAAAATATCAGTATATTTTATGTGTGAAACATTTTTCTGAGCAAAACATTTTGAGTTGAGCTGAGTTAAATCTTTGAATCCATCTGATCTATAGCTTAAATAGCAGGAGAAGGTGATAACCACCGTGGACCTTCTGATAAGTTTGGGTAGGGAGCTTTCTTTTTAGGAGAGAATGATATGCGATGACCCAAATCTACAGTTTCCACCAGTTATATATTTGCTAAGGAATCTTGGAAATATTTCTTTAGCATTTCCACTCTAGGTGAGAGCAAGTTGTCAAAGACCCACAATCTGTCACAAACTGTGTTTTAAGTCATTTCTACTTACAGTTCTTATAAAATGCAGCAAATTCTGCTTTAGCAACACCTTCAGACACTAGCAGAAAACCTGAAGAAGACCTTGCCAGGGCACAGTTAATGCACCTGCAGAAGTTGGAAAACTCACTGCATTTAAACCTCAGTTCAGCTGCTGCATTGGCCTCCTTTTCACTTCTATCACTTTTCATTTCCATCCTCTTTTGTCTGTTTTTGTGGATGAGGAGGGGTCAGGGACATAAAGACAGCTGTATCTTGATGCAGCCAGCTCCCTTGAAATACTATCATGTGTTCCCACCAGAAATATTTCCTATGTCCCTTTCCTGCTGCTGAAGAGAAGGAACAGGATCAGTTTGCCTTTTCTGACAGGTCTTCCCTCTGGTCCAGCTGTGAAAGGCATCAGCTGGGGTGTGGAGTAGCCCACTGCTGAGTGAGAGAGGAGCCTTGAAAAGTCTTGGCAGGTCAGAGCTGGAGTGAGGTATGCAAAAAAGGAATAAGGAAAACACTGCTGCTGGGAGTTGCCAGGCCTTTGAAAGGCCTTAGTTTCTTACCATGTGCTTCTCTACTTGCTGAGTGGTAGGAGGATCTGAATCTGAGAGGCTTGAGCAGCCCTGTTCTCTGCACAAAGAAGGTGCAAAAAAAGGCTATCTAGGGGATGGCTCTGAGTCCTGTGTCCCCTGATGCTTCTGGTTACTATGTTCCCTATACTGTTGTCTGAGATGAGAAGCAATGTGGAGGAGAAGAGCTGCTGACAGAAGAGAAGGACAGTTCTCAAATGACTGGCTGAAGAAGTAGACGTGAAATGGGACATGTTGCTGATAATTGACTTTTGAAACACACCTGGAATGTGAATTTCTCTGTTTAGGAAGTAAACCTTTTCCACTCATTTTCCTGCTTTTTCTTGTCCCAAACCCAGCTAGAGCCTACTACAAGACGAACCCTGCTGAGGGTTCAACAGCCTGTCCTTGTTGGGACCTGAGTGCACCTGTCAAGGAGATGTGGCTGAGGATCATCCCTGACTCAAGTGACAGAGCTCAGCTTGGGAGGAGGCAGCAGCTTAACAGAAGTAGTTTTAAACTGCCTCTTGTGAAGTCAGTCCCTGAGCAGTGCTGGCATGAGTTGTAGCTTTGAAGTCTTGGGATAGTCTGTGGTTTTAAATTTTCTTTTTCTGAAAACCACAGACCCTTGCTTCTTGTGTCTACTTAAGAATGTAGTTGTACACTGAAGGAGTAATTTCTAGCCCTTGTGTTTGTGTAAGAGACTCACGACCTGGATGTCCTCTTACAGCTCAGAGTGAGAAAGCTTAAGAAAACTCATAATCACTGAGTAACTGCGCGTGAAAAGGCAGTCAAGGAGATGCTGTCGTCTAAGAGAAGGGCATGAAGTAATTTGCTTCACATTTACAACTCGAAACTAAATGGGAAAGCTACAGGCTCTCCACTTGACCCTTCCTTTGTTTAGAAATCCATTTTTAAGTAGCAGAGGAGCCAAGAGGAGCCAAGAGGCAGCTAGAAGAGTTAGGTTAGCAACATCTACCAGCTCTAACCTCCTACTCACATCTTCAGAGATGAGCAGACATGCTGTGGTAGGGTGGTGCTTGAAGGAAAAAAGAACAGAAGGAGAGTTCAACCTCTCTTTTACACCTTTATCCCAGAAGAACTGTGAATAATACCGCTTTTTTGAGGTATTTTGTAAAAGGAAGTACCAAATCTTTTCTTTACCTGGTAAAAGGGTACTTGCATGACTCAACCAGCCATGCTTAGGGCAGTGAATTTCTGGCATTGTGACAATGTTGGTGTTAAACATTTCCCTCGCCTAGCTTCAGGAATCTAAGACTCTTCTGGTGCCACTGTTTTGAGGGCTGTAACATTAGGAAGGAAAAGGTTATGTGTATTCTGGTTGGAGTCATTTAGTAAATCTCACAGAGTGCTGCTTTTTGAACGAAGAGTGTACTGAGTGCTTACCCTGGTTGGAATAGGAGCTCCAAGGCTGTCAGACCATCAGTAGGCTTTTTGTGGGGATGTATGATAGTTCAGCCAAAGAGAAACAAATAGTTCTCAAGTGGTCTGTCAGCACAGAATAGCAGTGACACTATTTCTGAAAGGCAACCTCTGCAAGAAAAAAAAAAGAAAAAGGAAAAAAAGGGGACAAAAAAGAAACCTGTGTGTTAGGCAGTTCGGTTTATGTGCTGGTGGATTCTAATAGTGAATCAGCCTTACCCTGTGGCACATGGCACAGCTCTGCATAGCTGCTTAGGCACAGTGGAACAGAGCAGGGCTTGTGTTGTACATGGCAAAGGCAGTTTATTTCCCTTTTGACTAAAATAATTTCAGTAAGAACATTTAGTTTGAGGAATTCATTAGTCTGTCAAGTAACTACCCTGTTAGAAATAAACATCTCCTGGAAAGATCAGATTCTGTGTTGTTCATGGCAGTTTGTAGCCAGCCACATGACCTGGTTGCATCCTGGATACAGAGGTCTTAGGAGGTTTTCTACATACTTTTTTCACATATACCTTAAAAAAAACCTGAAAACTAAACCCCCCAAACCCTAGCATTAAAACTGTTAGGTTCTTTGGAATGAACTAAGAACAGAGGTTAAAGTACATTTTTGATATGAGGGGTAGCCTGTGCACAATGACAAATAGGGAACACGTACA
>NW_008237619.1:12706885-12714923 GCF_000691975.1 Corvus brachyrhynchos | reverse complement strand
TGGGCGGGCTGGGAGACAGTTTTTATGAATATTTATTGAAAGCATGGCTTATGTCAGACAAGACGGACACGGAGGCAAGGAAAATGTACGACGATGCAATCGAGGTGATTATAATTCATTGAGTTTTCCAATACAGTGGAACCATCTTTAATGATTTTAAGAAAATTAAATTTAAAAAAAAAACCAAAAAACTAGGCAGGAAAACCACCACCAACCACAGGACTTGTTTTGATTATGTAAGTTTAAGAAATCAAGTGATGAATAATACTAGCTTTCACTCTGAGTAGTTCAAAAAGTATTATTGTGGAATACATGTGATGCAGATTATTGTGCTAAAAATAATCAGCTTGTCCCAAATGATGTAATGTAAAAGCCCAAGCTCTCATTTATTAGATCCAGCAACCTTGAGATGTGTGCAGAACAAATCAAGTCACTTTTTTCCAGTGTTGAGAATTCATCATTCTAGGACCTGAAGTCCCAAATAGTTTTATTCTTTGCATTATTTTCTAAGGCATTTACATGTTATATTCCATATTTATCTTGTAAAATACAGTCCATAGTGCTTTCTTGCTCTGTGGTTCTTTTGTGATACGGTCTTACTCCCTGTCACAGATCAAGACGTGCTTCCCCAGGCAGGGCAGTACTGCAAGATGGTTCCATGGGATTTGGGGTGGGGGCCTTTCTGTGGTGGCTCTGAGCTTTTTGCTGCCCAGCTCCTACTTTCCCAGTTTCCCCATCCTCTCTTAGCAGCATCTCTTAGTGGTGCCCACTATGCCACCATTCCTCTGCTGCAGTTTAGACACATAGAGAGTAACTGAGCTGGTTTGAGTCATGTGCTGTGGTACCAACAGCAGCAGGGACTGTGTAGTCTCATCCAGTTGCAGACGTGTGGTTGGTGCCTAATGTATTCCATGATCTGTGCATGCCCTGTTGCTTTCAACATAAGTTTTTAAAGCCTAGTTGTAGTGCAGTCAGACTTCTAAAGGAAAACACCTGTTCCTGGAGTTCTCAAAAGTCACATTTTTAAAGATATATAATGAAAGTTCTAGTACAAAATTGCTTTGAAGCTGTAATATTTCTTATTCCTGATCTGAATCTGATTACATTTGACTTCCAGGTGCTTTGACTTTTTCCTTCTCTGCATTGTTTTAGTGGGTTATCTGCACCATGTAGCTGGTTACTATCAAATGTACAGTAGGCATTCTCTCCTGAAGGAAAAATGCTGTTTTTTTTATTTTTGGTCTCACAATATAAAACAGATTTTGAATTATTTCTTAACCTTTTTTCTATGTACTTTCCAGCATCTTCAGTATGGAGACAGCAATGTAAGCGTTCTTCTAATGTGATTCTTCTAACTGATTCCTTCTCAGTTTTCTCCTCTTCATCCAGCCAGGAGCGCTATTTGCACTCTTAACCTTTGCCTCACACAATCATCCACTTTCCAGTTGCTTTATTCTGAAGGTGGTTATAATCTTTTTGATTTACTGCTTCCCTACCACTGTGATTTACATTCCTGATTCCTCAGTGTTTGACCTTACACTTATCTCTATTACAACACATTGTTCAGGCAAAACCCGTTTTGTCACCTGTTCTGAGTGATTTTACAGAACTGACTTTTTCTTTGTCATTATCTATAGTTCCATCAATTTTTGTGTTATCTGCAATTTTTTTCTAGCATTTTTCTTGGAGATCATTGTTAGAAATACTGGCCAGTATTGAATAAAGTATCTATGCAGAATCTTCATGGGATAAGGATTTTTTCACAATTTTTTTTTTTTTTTTTTTACTTTGAACCGTTCTAGCAAACCAGCTTTTAATCCACTTCATATTTGCTGCCTTGAATTTGTTTAGGACTAATATTTTGTAAAATGCCAAGAAATTCCCCAAATCCATGATATTCCTAGTATCAGCATGCACATACCAATCAAACATTTATTTTTGAAACCACATCATTCATTTTATTTGATTGTTGTATTAACTTTTTAAACTACTGATAAAGCATTGTCTGCTTCCCAGTCCTTTTGAACTTCCTTAGTTTTCCAGGGTTTGTTAAATTCTACATTACTAGTTCAAAACATTAGTTGTGTATTTTTAATAGACTAAAATACAGCTTATTGGGTCCTGTGTGTTTAAAAATGTTTAGCAGTTGATATCTAACATCCATTGTGGTTACTGTTGAAATATTTTACTCTGATTCTTGAACTGTGAGCACTTCAAAATTAGAGGAAATAAACTCTCCTATTCATCTTCTTCCCTGTAAACCATCTTGCAGACATTTTGCATGGGCAAATCTGAATGGAGACAGAGCAAAGCAAATTTGGGATCAGGTTGCAAACACAGTGTGGATAGGAGGGAGAAAAAGCCAAGCTGCCCCTGCTTCCTGTGTGAAATTACCTGCATCAGAGGGTTCCTTCAGCTTTTTCTCAGCTAAATCCACCCTGTACATTTGAGTCTGCATGAACTGTACTGATTCATGTGCTGTGGAACATACTCTGTTTCAGGGTTTGTGTCTCTCCCAGGTGCTACTTGACATTGAAAGACATGGGCAAAGAGTCATTAAGTAGGATTTGCTTTGCATAACTGCAATGTGAGCTTTTATTTTAAATATTTTTAAGAGGCCATGCCCTTAACATTCTTTTGTTCTTGCCTATAATATAGGCCTTCCTCCACAGTCCATAGCTAACGCTTCTTATTCTTTGTTTTTCAAAATGTGGAGCAGAAGTTCTTTGCATCATTTATGCAAGCAAGGGGAAAGGTGTAGCATGCATTCCTCCCACTCACAGCGCAGTGTTGGAAATGTTCTCATCACCCACCAGTCTAAAAGAATGTCCCTGTCCAGCCACACTTCACTCCCTTATCTTATTACAGCAGGATGAGTGGAAGATGGACAACATAACCTCACTCCAAAGTCTTGCAGCAGACAGTGATATCTCATTCCTTGGAGCTATCATGGGGAAGAAAAATGCAGCATCTGTTCTTCAGATGTCATGGTTTCCGATCCGTGGCATATGAAGTCTTATCCAGGTCACCACATACTTCCTAACAGGAATACAAACAAGTTGCATATCCAAAACCCTTCTGTGTATAACATGGGCGCAGTCTTCCACTGTAAAGGACACTTCATTGCCATGTCCCAGTATGTAAATTCACAGCTGTGATAAAAGCTGAAATTGTGAAACTAGTTGGGAAATTTTTGTGGTAATAAAAACTGAGGATGGGCCTCTTAACTTTGCTTTCAACATCATCATGTGGGCCTTCCAGCTAGTCTGGTTTCAAGTGTTTTTCTCACATCAGCTGGAACATAGGTAAGCTTCCCTTTGATCTGCTGCCTTGAGTAGTCTAATCTGTTAGGCTCATAAATTTGATCCTCAGTCTTTCTTACTGCACAGCATTAGGTAGCTAAAAGAAGGATTCAGCAGTGTGCTTGGCTGTCACAACATAGCAAGTACTGCTGCAAGACAGCTCAGAAAATGCTATTTTTTGTAGTCATGAAAAGCACATGAACTTCAGATAGAGAACATTGAGTTTTTGCATAGAATCACAGAATGCCCTGAATAGCAAGGGACCCTCAGGAATCATCGAGTCCAGCTCCTGGCCCTGCACAGGACACCCCAAGGGTCACACCATATGCCTGAGTGTTGTCAAAACACTTCCTGAACTCTGTCAGGGTTGGTGCTGTGACCGTTTCCCTGGGGAACCTGTTTCAGTGCCCAACCACCCTCTGGGTGAAGAACCTTTTCCTGCTATCCAACCTAAACCTCCACTGCCACAGCTTCAGGCCATTCCCTCACATCCTGTCACTGGTCACAAGAGTGAAGAGGTCAGTGCCTTTCCCTCTGCTGCCCCTCGTGAGGATGTTGAAGACTGCAATGAGGTGTCCCCTCAGTCTCTTCTCTAGGCTGAACAAACCAAGTGACCTCAGCCACCCCTATGGCTCAGGCATTTCACAGACTGAGGAAACATCTTCCATTAGTTAATCTCTTAGTTGATGTGAATTAAATCTTCTCTTTGGGAATTGGGGTATACATGTCCACTCTGGTACGTGTGTACTCCTTGTAGTCCAGCTGGATGTCATTGCTTTGCAGTACCTATTGCAGTGCTCTGTGGCCCCAGCCATCCAGCCCAGGATGCAAATGCCACATCTATCCCAACCTGCACAAACTTTTCTTATCTGCTAGGCAGTGCTCTGAACAATGCCCAGCTGTCCCTTGTTAATTACTGTAAATATTAATTTTCATTTTTCTGTGGTTGGTAGGCAGCGGGTTGTTGAATATTAAAGTATTTTGAGAGAGTTGCATTTATTTTCTTCTTGAGATGCTTCCTTTGTGACTCTCAGAATCGAACCTAGTAATTAAGTAGCTGATAGAACTTGATTTTCAGATTTCAAAAACTACCCCTTCTACCAGGCAGTTATTTTCAAATTCAGAAGATGTGTTTTCTGCTCAGAAGAGGAGCATGTTGCACCTAAAACATGCTCTTCAGTCAAACCATGAAAGCAAGTCTGGAGTAGAGGAGTAGCTCATGGAGAAGGGTATAAATTTAGCCTTTGTTGGCTATCCTGGTGCTAACCACAGCAATTTTGTCCCACTGGAAATGCTTCTGCAACCATTTACTCCTCAACAGTTACGAAGTTATGGGAAGATACAATTGAAAAATAAACCATAACACTTAACATTTTAACCATTAACCACTTAACATTTGGGGAAAAATGCTTTCCTCTAAGAAATAAAGAATCCATATGCTTTTGTGCCTTCTTGCTCTTCATGGTTAAAGTGGCTTTCTTTCAAAGAGGACTCAACTTTTATGTACCGTATGGTCGAGAAACATCAGTTTTGTCACAGTCTAGAGTAATGGAATCAACAGAGTTAATGCTCCAGATCTTAGAATCCTTCTCAGTGGCAGTTTTCAGCAGATCAAATATTTCCTGTACTAGTACTTTCAGAACCAATGAGGCTTGTACATTTAACCACCCCAGGCTCCTTTAGCAGCAGAAGGCAGTCATCAATGCCAGTTTGCATGATGGTTAGACAACCACCCTGGCTGCTGTCAGAGCCCTACTGGTTTCTGCTCTGTCAGTAATTTCTGCGTTCTTCTTGCTGGATCCTGCCATGAGCACAAATCTCAGATCTGTCAGTGGTATTAGTGAAGGAATTAACCCGATAGGAATGCAGACCAGCACTTCTCTTTCATTGCTTTCTCATTGTCTAATGCTAGACATAGTAAATACTGCAGTAGGTTGGTGGGAATTGTGATCCTCTCTGAAAGAGGCTTAAGCAAATGTTGTTCCATCTAGTTTGCAAACTCTGGAAAGTTAGGTCAGCTATTCTCCTTCTAAGAGAAGGATGCCATTTGTAAGTCACAAGCAACAACATATATTGGTACAAAAGTGCAAAAAGAAAGCAGCAGTTGCCTCACATATAAAATAATAAAGTTTTTTGTTAACAGCTGCTCTAACACCCATTGTTTGAGAATGTGCAATCAGAAAGCTGCTATGGAGAAGCTAGAAAGGGGCTGGAGCATTCCTGTCACCTCCTGTTAAAGACTGACTGAGAGTACAGATTTGCATATATTGCTGACCAAAAGTTTCCAATATGAATGTGTTTTCTGAGTACTCACAGAGCGCACAGAGCAACAAATAGGTACTTCCCAGAGTTAACATTTAGACAAATACTGTTTGAGCCATAAAATAAGTGTGAATTCTCTACTAAAAGTACAGTGTTTTCTATGTTGTGATTTTCCTATGTTAGATGTCATTAGCATTATTAGCAGTTAGGGTATTATTTTGTGTGCTTTGAAATTATATTCTTATAGCTGTTTGTTCCTGTAGGGCTCAGAAGTGAATTTGAAAGAAAACTACTCTTGTTTTGAAAACAGTACTTTGTTCTATAAAGGAATGTTAATGTGTAAAACTTGGATGTGAAACAGCATTTGAAAGTTCTCTTAATCTCTTTGTAGGCCATAGAAAAACATCTCATCAGAAAGTCCAATGGAGGACTGACCTTCATTGGGGAGTGGAAGAACGGGCATCTTGAAAGAAAGATGGGCCATTTGACCTGTTTTGCAGGGGGAATGTTTGCCCTTGGAGCAGATGGTTCCAGAGATGATAAAGCTGGACATTATTTGCAGCTTGGAGCTGAAATTGCACATACATGTCATGAGTCATATGACAGGACAAGTAAGACCTATTGTTAATCTAACCATTTCAATAGTTGGAATACAGCGACTGTTGTAATTATTTTTAGGATTTGTTATGGACCTTGTCTAACATACACTGGTTTTATACCAGTATGAATTTTTAATATTCTTGTATTTACTTCTGCTCTACATCATGGTGAGTAAATGTAAACCCAGACTTTATGGTTCCTTCATGCATGTTTGTCCTTATTTTTGGATCAGTCAGCTAAGATAGGTTATATGGGTATGGGGAGGAAAGAATTTGTGTGAGCTCTTGTCACACAGATATATAGGGAAGTGTTTCATTTCATATATACTCTTCTTACAGTTGAGGGAAAAATTTGAAAATAGGCTTTTTCCTGGTTTTAGTAATAGTGCATTCTGGGTAAGTACAATTAAATAAGAGAGGATGAAGACTACTGTGTGGACTGTGAGGTCAAAGGCTTGACTAGTGAGGAGGCAGCATCAGACTTCATTGTTGGGCTGGAAGTTTCTCAAGGTCAGTCTTTTGGACCAGGATTATTTTAGATCTTTAGTAGTGACCTTGATGCTTGAAGTTGAAATGTACTGATTATGCTTAGGGTGGCCATAAAGTTGTAAGACATAATTAAAATGGAAGAGTCTCAGAACAGTAAGCAGGAAGATCTTGAGAACTGGACTATCAGAAATAAGAAGTTCACTAGAAAAAGTCAGGAGCTCTTTGTCTGAATGTGAGTTGAAAAATGTCCTGGTCTGTATCAGATGAAGAATTTTCAGCAGAGATTAGATAATATTAAGACTGCCTTAGAAGACGTGTAATTTGTCACCCAGAATACTCGGTATAAATCTGAATTTCTAGCAGAACAAATGCAGAAAAGGACCAACAGAATGAATAGAGAGACAGAGCTTTTATGTTACAGTGGGGAAAATACAAGAGATTGGTCTGCTCAGGCTAGAAAAATAATACTGAAGAAAGGAAAAAATTTATTGCCATCTCAAGGGGTAAACACTGAAGAGAAATAGTTATTTTAAGACATAAAAGAACGCAGTTGTAACAAGAGCAAGATTTTTAAGCTTGCTGTGAATAAATGTAGGTTGGAAATTGGAAATGGTTTTGCATAGCCATCAGAGAACTGAGCTTCTGAAATACCTCCCCAGTAGAAATAATGGTAACTAAAACGAAAGCAGTTTTAAGATGAGAATTCATGTATTTATTCACAGGATTACATTGTATCGTTGTATAGTTGCCTGTCTTTTTAAATAATTCAGTCACACAAGCGATAATTTCGTTTGGGTAGCAACAGCATTTGAAAAAGGAAAAGAAAAAAATATGAGTATGCTTAAGAAGAAAGGTAGGACATAGTAGCTATTGTTGCATTCTGAAAAAAATGCATTTAAATGTTTAATTTGGCATTTAAAAATAAGCAATGTTAAATTTACAGTTGTTTGAGCAGACCTAATTTTATTCCTTCAGATGTTTATTCTGTACCCTAAATAAGTCAAAAGATGGGGGAGATAAATTTTTTGATTACATATTTAATGACTGCATAAGAACACATGAGCAAGAAAGACTGAAAGCTGTACAGACAGCTATATATTTACAGTGCCCTCATTTTCTTTTGTTCAGTCATGCAGTCCCAGGAATGTGGATTGTTTGTGTTTGGATGTTTTGGTTTTAGTTTTCTGGACTGATTTTTCAAAGAAAATTAAGAACTTATATGTGCCAAATGTCAATTTCTTCATTCTGTTTTAACAGCAGTATTTGAGACATAGTTGTACACTTTAATGACAGAACTGGCTGATGGCAGAAAAAACATCTTTAAGAGGGCAGACAATCATCCTGGTTCAGCTAACAGGTTTATGGTTCAGCAGGTGGAGAGGAATG
>NW_008237619.1:12673395-12706792 GCF_000691975.1 Corvus brachyrhynchos | reverse complement strand
TTGCCTGATCTCTTTCTCCTACGGATTTGAGAGAACTTGCCCTGTTTGGCATCCCCAGAGGACAGAGAAGGGTGCTGAGACTGAGTGCAAGGGATAGGCAGCTCTTTCTTTATAAACCAGCAGAGATGCCCTTTCCTGTGTCATCCCACAGTTGCTCATAATAAACTACAGTATGTAGCTGGTGATGTAATGCTTTATTATGAAAATACCGCTTTGTGAAGCAACCTAAATTTCCATAGCTGAGCATGAGTCTCAGCAAAATTGAAACAGAATTTTACAGAATAAAAGCATTTCCGGAAAATGAGGGCATTATATTGCCAACTGTCATCAACCTGTTGACATATTGCAGGTTTGAAAGCCTGTTAAAAAAACCCCTGATGTTTCAGAAAGCTGGTTATTTCAGTGCTGACTAGTACAGAGAAGCTGGAAAGTCCTTGAAATTATTCCTGATGTATTTTCTTGTGGGTTATGTCCCAGTGGCAACTGGCATCACTGCCATGTAATTGAGAAGTTTATGCAGGGACATAGTCTTGCTGATAATCTGAGTCACCTATCAGTGTTCTCCAGGAATATCTGAGAGAAGACCTTAGACTCCAGAGTCAGAGGCTGGAGAAGTGACTAGGTATGTTGTGAGAAGCTTGGGCCCTTGCCATGGCTCTGTGAAAACCCCTGTAGCTTCTGCTTAAGCTGAAGGTCAGTCTGTAGCGCTCCTCAAAGGATGCCTTTCTAATTCAACAGCTGGAGGAAGCTGGTGGTCTTTGGAAGGTGAAGGCAGGGGGTGTAGTCGTGGTTCTGGTCTGCCTCTGAGCAAGGGATTTGTGTTTCCAGGATTGAACTAGACAGCATGAAAGCTCCCCCAAGGCTCTTCCCCTCTTCAGGAAATTGGGAATGCATGTGACACCCCTTAGAAACACCAAGGATTCGAAAAGGGTTATTGATGGTCAATTAGAAAACTTAACTGTAACCAGAATAGTCTTATGATGTGTAATCTAGACATGCCTCTGCTTCCTACTTACTCTACTATTTTTTTGTACCATAAACTATCAATAGATTAATGCTGCAGCCATCCTCAATCTCCAGTCCTATGACAGGAGGTTTCAGGATTTTTCTGTAGTCCAGTGTGCTCTCAGTTTGGAGAGAATATTGAGAAAAACAAAGATAGAAAGCATGTTCTGATCTGTATGCCCATGTAGCAGCACAAGAAATCATAATGCTGTCAGCGGGCCCAAGTAAGGATACAAAAATACAGCTTCATGTGCTCATGGTGCAAGGTTTCTTGATGTTTAAGCTTATGTGAGTACTGCACATCTTGAGGTGTTCCAGTTTCTGGGGAATAGTTCTTTGTTTTCATGCTTAACGTGCACCACTGAGAAACATGGCACAGGCATAAAATAATTGGCAATGCGAAATTTGTAAATGGCAACAAGAAAGAAGTCCAATGAAATTGAAAGAATAGAAAGATCACTAGTAAATCAGTCTGAATAATCAGCTTTCATAGGTATTGCGGAGGCTAGATAAATAAGCAAAATTATCCGTATAACGGCATTGTGTGATGATGTATAGCGCACAGTATTTTTAGTACATTATACCATCCCTTGTGCATAAGAATTTTCCTAGCCATTAGCTGATAGTGTGTAAAGTATTGACTGACTACAGAGAGCTTATTTTAGGTTGAAATTTTTTGCACTTCTTTAAGTTTCTTGACAAGAGCTGTCCTCAGAATCGTGGTACAGCTTTAGCTGGTTTTATGTGTGACAATTCTAGTGCAGAATAAGCCAGATGACTAAGAATTCAGTTGAGACATATGCAAGGCTGTGAGTAGATGCTATCTCTGTCCCAAGACTCTCAGTAAGCAGCTAAACAGGCAAAGCTGAAGAAACGAGAATAATTACATGTTTTTGTGAGAAGTATGAAATAGCAATGGTTTGGAGTCTCAAACAGAAGTACCTTGGAGGTTCTCTTCCTCCTATTTTGTATCAGTTAGAGCCTAGCAAGTATTATTACAATTATGAATCCTTTCTTACTTTCAGGAAATTTATTAAATTAAAGGAACATACAAAACATTAAACAATGTTTTCAAAAATATTTCTAAAATTAGAAATATATTTATCAAAAAGTATAAGGATTTGTCCTTTTTTTTGGCAGTGCTAAATACAGCTCTCATTGAAGTCAACTTTGTGTCAGTTAAAATCTTTTAAAATGGTGCTAGTTTAGCTTTGCAGTTTTGCACTTGTATGAAATTGTTTCTCATCTGCTCTCCCTGCCTAGACTATAACCTACCAGCGCTATTAATATGAAAATATCTGGATTATATTGTGAGCACTATAGCATTGTAAAATGGCCTTAGATGGTTCTTGGCTTAGAAGAATGGCCCCTGAAAGGTACTGTGCCCATAATAGCTTCTTTTCTTTAGTCGACTATTAGTAGAAGTGCTGTGATTAATTTTACATCCTTGGTTTCAGATAAGGGTTCGGTGAAATCATCACAATGTGCAGAGGTCACCCATCCTTGGGTAGTTTAATTTCTTGTAGTGCCCAATAGTATTAACAGTGGGTGTGAGTAAATAACTAAAGATTTAATGCATGAGCAGGCTACAAAGCAAGAGAAGACATCACAATTTCTGTAGGTGGTGGTCACCAGAACTGCCTGAAATCCAGCTTCTTTGGTGGATAGGACTAACATAGCTATTGTGTTTCCCTGATTTCTAAACAGCTTTTTCACAAGTATTTTACCAAGGCCAATTAGGGACATTAAGCAGTTACTATCTAAGCAGCAAGTACCTGTACGGAGGAATAAAATAGGCATAATATAGAAAACAGGATAGAGGTAAATAGTCCACTCTTGCAATGGATAAATGCTGGTTAACCAGTGGTACACTGAAATATTTGATATATATTTACACATACGTGTATAGGTGTATAAAATGTATACTGTATTTATACACATTATGTATATTTCCATTTCATATTTTAATATGTGTTATATATAAATAAAACATACACATATATAAATGATCAGGAAAGGGCAGGAACAGTAAGGTAAGTGTGCTGATAATAGCAAAAAAAAGCGCTACACAAGGACCTTATGAGTAATTGCATAATAAATTACTAAATTAAATTCAGTGTAGTTAAATGCAAAGTGAGGCACCTATGAAAAAATTATTCCTAAACTCATATTAGATGATGAGTGTTAACTGACCATTGCAATTCAGGAAATTGCTCTTAAGATTATGAAAATGTCAACTCAGTAACACTCAGGAAAAACAAAATGAGAAAGAGCAAAATAGAAAATGTCGTTATGTCACTGTATTAATCTTGTCCGCACTTTTTTTTTGCTCTATTCAGGCTGGTCCTCTCATTTTACAAAGGATATAGTAGAATTGGTAGAGTTGCAGAGAAAGGCAAGAAGATTAACTAAGGGCATGGAACAGTTTCCATTCAAGGCACAACTAAATTGGATAGTATTATTCAGGGTGGAAAAGGAACATTCTAGGTAGGATTCAGCAGATTTGCAGAATTGCACAGGGACTGGAGAGTGGTTCTGCATCAAATAGGTGTTAGAGATGTGGAACTCCTTAGCAGAGGTTGTTTTGGATGCTCAAGGCTTACACAGATTTAAGGAAGCACCAGATAAGTACTTGGGAAATCAATCTATTAAGAATTACTGACCACCTAAAAAAGTATGTCTAGTTTGGGAGAAGTCTTGAGCTCAAAAACATTAGAGGCTGGTAGAAAAGATGGGAAAAGGTATCTCATATACTTGATGGGCGCTTCCATGTGCCCATCCATGTTTGATTTTGGCCATTGTTGGAGATTTTATTCTGGAGCAGACAAAATTCCATCTGGTTCACTATGACCATTCTTATATTCAGAATTTTGGATAGGTAGAATGCTGTATCTGATCTCCTCCATTTTATAGTGAGATTTGTTTAATTTTTTAACTGAAACTGATAAAACTGGCCTGTTTTGAAAGAAGTAAAATAAACATTTCTTGATGGAGTTTCCCTTACCATTCATGTGGCTGAAGCAGAGTGATGCTTTTTCTTTTGGCATCCAGAGCCATAGTCCCTTGAAAACAAAAAAATTAAGGAACATTTTTGGAGATCTTCTGTTGGGGCATGCACTGAGAGTTGCTCGTATTTTTCTTTATAGTATTCTAAGGTTCCCCTTCCAGACCCATGAGACCATGGTTAATTTGAACCTCTAGCCCATAGGAATTACATGATTAATTGCTTTGATAATTTTTAAAGCTCGAGTGCAGCTTCAGAGTTCAGTGCCTTAAAAATTCTCTGCCAAAACAAATGGTGAGGTGCAGCTGTAGATAAGAGTACATTATTAATGTTAAATTTGAGGACTAATGTGCAGCTGTCTAATACAAAATATGTGTAATTGCGACTTCACATTGTAGACAGTTTTTCTACAGGTGTGTTGTTCTTAGATGAGTAGTCTTCCAGGTGCCAGCACAGGGCCTTTACAGGTTCCTTTAGGGGCTTAAATAGTGAATCTCTTAGTTCAGAGATTTATTTTCAGGTGTAGTTAAGACTTCATTGCCAGTTGTAAGCCCTTTACTTGAAGATCACAGTATATCACTTACAGTGGCCTGACAGCATGTCCTTAAACCAACAGTTTGGATAAAGATACAGATTATTTGGGATGATGCTACTTGGTTTAGTTCCAAGATCTTTTCCTGCTGTGCTGGGTGGGATCAAAGGACATCAAAACCTGTGTTGACCGTTCTTTTCTTTTTGTGTTTTGCTTGTAAAGAACTGATGTCGGTCACTTCAATTTTATGCTAAAATTGAATGTGTTAGTGTGTTTATATTCTTAGTGTTTCATTAGTTTTCAAGAGGATTACTGTAGTCCTGTCAAAATAGGTAGTTTTCTCACAGGAATTGGATAAATTATTGGATAAATAAGAAAAATTGTAGGTCTCAATAGTAGGAAATATTTATGAGACTGCTTAACGACAAGCTAGTTTCTGTTTTTTTAACAAGTTTGGCATATAGCAGTCTCCTACCCATCCTTCACGCAAAGATTGGTTTGGAATAAATTTTTTCTTACTTTTTTGTTGTTTGTTTCCTCTGCAGCACTAAAGCTGGGCCCGGAAGCGTTCAAATTTGATGGTGGCGTGGAGGCGGTGGCAGTACGGCAAAATGAGAAGTATTACATCCTAAGGCCAGAGGTGATTGAGACCTACTGGTATATGTGGAGATTCACCCACGATCCCAAGTACAGGCAGTGGGGCTGGGAGGCAACACAGGTAACTATTAATTGTCGTCAGTAACTTAATTCCGTGCATTTTCCCTTTGAAGCCACTTCAGTCTCATGGTTCTGAAACACTTCAATTGTAATTGATTTTCAACAGGTTCCTGAAAACTGGGGTACATATGAGGGTGCACATAGTTGTTGCTGTTTGACATCTGCTGAGTCAGGTGCTCAGCTGAGAGGTACATTCAGCACAGCTCGTGAGTTTTAGACATGGAAATAGAACCCGCTAGTCATGACTCCTACTGTTATCAGTAGTCCACAGCCCCTGAGAGTTCCTCCACTTCCCTGCTATCACTCCAGCAGTCCTTGGAAACAGCTCAAAACCAGTTTCAGAGATGAGAATAAGCATTAAAGATAACAAGACAGTAATGAAATATTTTGACTACAGCCAAAGGAGATGAGGGAGGAGCAAAGGAAGAGACAAACCAGGAGTCTGGATAAGTTTATTCTGTGGCTGAAACTCAGTTTTGGCCCAGAAGCAAGAGACCAGGAAAAAGTAGGAAGAGATCTTCTGAGATGCCTGTATTTATTGGGTGGAAGATAGTTAAGACAGGTTCAGAATATTTAGCCGAGCTCATTCCTATCCATTTCTCAGCACAGCTGCAACCACATAGAAGAGACCAAGTATTTTAAGGCTGCAACTCAGTGCAGTTTTGCCTTTTAGTCTGTTTTGTTCCAAACAGAATTACATTGTTCTGGAGACAGGTTCCACATTTGTAGCATTTGTATTCCAGAATGCATTGCCGCTGTCTCCGAAACATTGAACATTGAGTCTCATCATCCCCCTCCCCAAACTATGCATGTTTCTAATATGACAAAGTTCATAACCTACTTCTTGCCTGTGTAGATACTACAAATGCTTGCTGATCTAACACCAGCTCCTTTCAGAAGCTATGGCTGGATGATTCAAACTGAGGTCAGGTCCTTTGTAATAGGTTAAAGAATTTACAAATATAAAGATTTTCAGGCCAGGATCGGTCTCTTAAGCACACTGCAAAGCATATCTTTTAATTGCATTTTGTTCAGTTTTTTCATTTGCTTTCATTATCTTGGTCCTCATTAATGCTTTCATAACAAACCCTCCCTTCCTCCTCCCCTGCCTCCAATTTTCTCTGTGTGTGGGGTAGGATTTTATTTTATCCTTCTGTCAACCTCCGTCGAAGCTGTAAATCAAGCAGCCCATGTGCTTAATTGCCTCTGTCCTTACAGACTTCTTCTGCTTGTTTCCTTGATAAAGGATTTCTTTATTGAACATAGCCATAAAATATTTTTGACTTCTTCATAAATGGTTTTGCAAACCCCTCCTTCCCACAATTAGGAATTTTCTTACCCCACCATCATACTGACACAGAAGCTTGAAGCTTTTTGTTCCTCAGGGTTTTCTGTTCATTGCATGTAGATAATAAGTTCTTGTGTTTATTCCTCACACCTACTCACTACTTTTCCTTCTTTCCTGTCACACACAGCTCTGGCTGTGTTTATTCTGTCACTTATAAATAGAGAAGAATCTGGTGTGACACGCAGAGCAGTTGGCTTACTGCTATTGTACGACACTGTCTGAATTTGTCTTCCTTTTGCCTTCCAAGCTCTGAAACATACTTGGATTTATTACCTCTATTTTTTGGCAAAACTTAGGCACTTTAATGCAAAAGCTATGCTTTTTCCAAGGCATGTTTTGTTACATCTCTCCAAATCCAGTATCTGTGGAGGAACAAACAGGAAGTTCAATCTTACATTCCCTCAGTGATCATAAATCCCTGTGACAGGGTCTCTATCTCTTTCCTAACGAAAAAAAGGCTAATTCTCCCTAATACTATACTTAGCACAAGAGACAACATTCATCTCAATTGTATTGGGCCAGTCAAATTGGATGATGGTGTGCTGGAGGGCTGGCTGAAGTATTACAGAAATATGCATGCAGGATACTCAGGGTAAATACAGAAAATGACTAAAATCCTTTTTAGGCTAATTATTTGAAAGTAGTAAGAGCCACCACTTCACAATAGGCATGTAAGGCCAATTACTAATCTGAGCTGTGTGAATGAAGGGTTCAACTGTTTGCTGTGGACTTGTGTATCTCACTAAGCAGGATTGCACCACAGAGGCTGCTCAGTTCGTCAGAGCTTCTACTAACAGTGAAAATAGTAGACAAGACCTGAAGCTCGGGCTAACTTCAGGCAAATTGAGGATTGATAGTAAGATGGAGTGGACAGACCTGTAGCTCTCTGCCCTCATGAGACCTCACCTGCATCCAGATCTTGGGTCCTCAGCACAAGAAGGACATGGACCTGTTAGAGCAGTTCCAGGCAGGGACACAAATGTGATCCAAGGGTGGGAGCACGTCTCCTACAAAGACAGGCTGAGAGAGCTGAGATTGTTCAGCCTGGGGAAGGGAAGCCCACAGGGAGAGCTCACTGCAGCCTTCTAGTACCTAAAGGGGGCTTATTAAAAGAAGTGAGATGGTGTTTTTATATGGGCATATAGTGACAGGTCAAGAGGCAATGGTTTTAAACTGAAAAGGACAGATTTATATTAGATGTTAGGAAGAAGTTCTTTACTGAGAGGCTGGTGAAGCACTGGAAAAGGTTGCCTGGAGAAGCTGTGGATGTAAGTGTTCAAGGCCAGGTTGGATGGAGCCCTGAGCAACCTAGTCTAGTGAGTGGCATCCCTGCCCATGGCAGTGAGGTTGGAACTAGATGATCTTTGAGGTTCTTTCCAACCCAAACCATTCTGTGATTCTACTTAGTGAATTACAGTAGACAGAAAAGAGCCAGACATAGGCTGGAGGTAAAAGAAATATGGTTTCACAGTTTCATGGGTTAGAAGCTGTGAGTATGACAGCTGGTGAAGAAACTGGCACAGTTTTTATGGGTATGTTGTTGGCACAGTCAAGAAAAGTCACATATGCCACAAAAAACACCCTCAAAGAAACTGAAGGAGCTGGGGTCCAATCTAGAGGCACATCAAATTTTATTTCCAAGCAACTTAGGTTCACGTTGACCTCCCTGTATGTTACAGGCACTGAAATTTCACTTTGTGTCACTTTTGAGTAGCGACACGTGTATTTGACAGGAGCGCACTGTTGAATATTTTCCTGTTCTATTTGGTACTTGAATAAAGGAAACTAGAAAATCCACTACTTCTTGTAGTTTGTTCCATTATTTATTTACTCTTGCTGTTAAAAAAAACATGTTTTATTTCCCGTTTGAATTTGCCTAGTTTCAGCTCTCAATCACTGGATTTTCCTATGACTTCCTATGCCATTTTAAAATGTCTTTTCTCCCATGTTTTCTTTCCAAAGGATTTTCATAGATTGTCATAAGCTTGCTACTGACTCTACTGAAGATACTAAACAAATTGTATTGTCTCTCACTGTAAAACATTTTGTCCAAATACCTGAACCTACATTAGTTCATCATCCTTCCATAAAAATGAATTCTAGAATAGCATACTCCAGTTTTGAGTTCAGCAAAAAAAAAAAAATTCAGCCTGTGCAAAAACAAAACTGTGTCCCTGCTACTGTCTCCCTGTTTACTGTCCCTGTGCGTGCATCTGCCACAATGTCAGGAACTCAGACTGAATTCTTACATGGCCATGGAAGTCTTTGAAGTTTCTCTGTGTTCCAGAGGTTGTCTCTACCTTCCAGGCTAGCCTGGATCTGCAGTTACACAGTCTTGATGACTAGATTTAGAAGTATGTGCCTGGTTTTATGAAACTCATTTTGTCTGGCACCCAGTTACCAGCAGATTACACTGTCTGCTGTTATTTACGTATGTCATTTTAGCCAGCAGCAGTGTTGCAGTGATTGATAAAACTTCAGACTGCTCCTTGTGGATCTCTGTGAGAAGCAGCTCTATTTTGTGATGATTTTGCATTGCCAGTTCCTTCTTAGAGCACTGTCAGTCAGTTTTAAA
Source organism: Corvus brachyrhynchos (assembly GCF_000691975.1). Lineage (NCBI taxonomy): Eukaryota > Metazoa > Chordata > Aves > Passeriformes > Corvidae > Corvus > Corvus brachyrhynchos. Next base: position 12,697,611 of record NW_008237619.1, on the reverse strand, counting down.
TTGAATTATATTGATATAGTATAGTGCTGCCTTGTCTTCCCATAACATGTTAAAGTACCCTGTCAATTGCCTTAGAAGCTTTTAAGCTTATATTACAGCTCTGCAGTTATCTTTATTTGTCAAATTTGTAGCTCTCAAGGAATTAAATCAAGCTTGTGACCAAGATAGATGCTGATTGGTGTAAATTATCCTCTAATTCTTCTATATTTTTCCATGTGTTTCTGTAATTGATTGGAACTAACATCAGGTATGCCATCCTAAAATTATTCAGTTTGCCAGTGCCTCATAATGGTAGCATTACCTTAATACCCTTCCAGTCATCTTGGAGCTTCCCTGTATTCTGGGGTGCAGTAAATTTAGCGTTGTTTTTATCGGGGAGACTGGTCTTCAACTTTGGATTGAAAGTGTATCCAGGTGGCAAATCCAATGCCACTACACCAAATACTCTGAGGTCTGTGTGAAGACAACACTGAAATTTTCAAGTAGCATTTAAGCAGCTTGTCTATGGCACCAGGCTTTTCAGCCAGTGTCCTGAAGTTCTGTACACCTCTGAATCAAGGTCAATTATTTGTATTTTAAAATTTTCTGTTTGGATGAATAGCTCTATAGCAATCTTTCAGAGGCTTTTTTTCCTGTACAGTTCATTACTACCTGTACTGTGTAGAACTCTGATCAGCTAGGGTAAATCCTTTGCCTATTCTGAGCATGAGTCTGCCTTCCCAAGGAAAAATTTCTGAAGATACAAGGTTACTTGGTAATTGTAAGGAAAAAAAAGTTAATATAGATCATACATTTTCTTTCTCCAAGCTTGCAGGCCTGCTGGCTTCACCAGTGTTGCACTTAGTTACCCAAGCATGAGACCTTTGCAGCACAGAGCAGGATCTCAGTGCTGTCCATTAACTACAGTTTCCAAAATAAGCAAGTTTTGTCTCTTACACTGACTTGGGGATTTAATTCTTCTGGAGGAAGGAGATGGTGTCCTAACAGTGGTACCATTTATTCCTTGTTTTCATTTTGCCACAGTCACTAGAAGGTTTCTCCTGTCCAAGCTGTGGCACACAGCATCAGGGTTGCTGACTGGTTCACCAGAGAAACACCTGCATGGTCAGGCTCTGCATGCTGGAAATTCTGGCAGGAGTTGTAACCACTGGGGCTTCCTCCTCCATCTTGCCATGCTTTAGAGCAGACACAAGGTCATGTTCTGCTGTATTATAAAAGGGGATAGTGGCAAGAGGAGGCACTTTATTTTCTGCCTATAAAGCAAAAGTGCTTTGGCTCTTGTTTATTTATGTAACACCTCCCTAGTGGCTGTAGGGGAGGAACATGCAAATGTGTTACTTCTTCAGAAGCTGGCTAAGCAATTAATTTTTTTCTTTCCTTTTTGTTGTTGTTGGTTGGTTGGTCTGGTTTGATTTTGTGTGAGGAGGGTGGTGTTGTAGTTGTTTGTTTTGTTGATGTTATTTGGCTGCTATGTAGTAGGTGCATTACTTTTGATGTGCAAGAGCATGCAAAGAGATTGTCATGCATTTGGTGCTGTTGGGTTAGATGTGTCACATACACCTTTCTCTTCACAGTAGGGAAAATCTGGTCAACCCAGATCTCAGCATGTGAATAGTCTCAGTGTAGCCCTAGCTTGCACAAGCAACCAAATCTGAAAAGAATTCATCCAGACACTTTCTTCTTTTAGACTCAAGTCCCAACAAAAAATGGAGTGTTGCCATCCAAACTTGGAGGAAGCAGTGCTTGAGATGAGGAATTACAGCAAGAATTAGATTTTGCCAAGAAAGACTGTACCTTTCTTGGCATAAGCTCAGGCTCTAGAGCCACAGCCATTCCAATAAAATCCTTTTGTCAGTCTCTCCAGTTGCTTTTCTAAAAACCTTGCTTTTCAGAAATTTGAAAGAACTTTGTACAGTCTGGATTATTCTTCGGTTCATGAACAGTCTCGCATTTCCACAGGGCAAGAGTGTATTCTAGGAGGAGGTCAGCTGTAGTACTACTGCTCTGTGACTTACTTTCCTGAGTATCTTGCTCAACTTTCTGCTTTTCCTCCCGATTTCAGTGACAGCATCTGCTGACATTATTTGTGCATTTGTCCAGTGGAAAATTCTTCTTTGTCTCCCAGTATTTCTAATATGCAAAGGCGATAGTGAGGTCCTTGAAGAGTTAGTTTTGATTGAATCTGTTTTCTGTGCATTAAAAGGGCATCATTCAAAACTTATTTGCTCCCCTGCCTTGACTCCCCTCAGCTTCTGTTGAGTATAACTAGCAAAAATCAAAATTAACAAAAATCTGGGCCTAAAGCACCATGTGGAGAGGAGCTTCACACAGGCTATCAGGCTGAACCATAGATTACTGAACTACAGGTAGCTACGTTCAGTCATTGGTAATGACAGGCATCCTGAGACAAACATTTTCCTTCATCCCTGCTTCTTTTCTGTCCCTGCATGAATCTATTAAAAGAGTTGGTGTCTGCTGAGGAAGCACAGTCAAAGCAGCAGGGAAGCACAAATAACCTGTGAATCATTTCAGAGTCGTTTCTTCGGAGCCAGTTTTAATGGCTGATATCCTTGTGTGCTGTAAGGTCGTGTGTGCGAGTGGAATAATGAAAGTGTAGGCGAGAGGTGCTCCGAGCTGCTAATGCTTTCTTTCCAGTCTCCTCCTCTTCCATTGTGCTTTTCACAGTACTGTGTTGGAGCTGGGGGGCAGGGGGAATCCATTGGCCCCTTCCTTCTTGGAAGATGTATGGATTTAAACTCCATCCTTTGAAGATAAAGAGCTCTGCTGCAGTCCAGCACACAAGCTGACTTGAGTTTCAACTGTATAAAGGGGAAACAGAGAATAGCATATGTAGGAGAGGGAGATGAGGGGAGAAAGCAGCAGATAGAAGAGTTTATAGGATGAAATCAACAGTCCACAAAGATGAGTACAGTATTTTGTTTCTACTTCCAGTAAGTCTCCGTGACTAGCTACTAGTCAAAGAATTCCTGTAACTTTTCAGACTCTTCCAGCTCCAAAATCCAGGGATGTTTGTTACTTCCTGTGCACGTCATAGCCCATATTGCATTGATTTGAGTGATGGATGTTCCACTCGGTGTTACTTACGAGGAGCTGTATGAGCTCAGAGAAAAAGTCTATGGAGTCCTTGTCATGTCATCAATATCAGCCAACAGTAAAACCCAGGAAGGAAAGGGTTCTTCCCCAGAATACTTTCTTAGCATGTAGCAGTTTGCCATATGTGGTGTTATTAATAACCCTGGAAGAATGCTACTTCTATACGTGTCCAGTCTGGTTTTTATTCTTTTCAGCATAAACTGTTAATGTCCATAGCATCCTCCAACAAAGAGATTCACGGCAGAATAATGCAGTGTGAAAAGAACCACCTTCTTTGTTGATCAAGCCTGATGCTTTACAGTTTCCAAATTTTGTTCTACAATTAAATTCTGTGTGTCTTTTCCCTTCCTTTTTGCAGGCAATTGAGAAGTATTGCCGAGTTAGTGGTGGCTTTTCTGGTGTCAAGGATGTCTATTCCTCATCTCCTACATATGACGATGTACAGCAGAGCTTTTTCCTTGCTGAAACTTTGAAGTAAGTCCTTTTCATTCCTGCATCTTTCTGTGAAAGCTCTCATCTAAATTCTAGAAGAATATAGTGGCTCCACAGGTAGCTGATGGAAGCAAAGAGTGATTTTGAGTATTAGGAGCACAAAATGGAACAGGGAGAAAGCAGGTCCTGAAAATGGCAGTTCTTGTGCCTAATTCAGGCATCACAGCGTGTTTCACTGGGAAGAAGGGGCTCTGAGTTCATCATGTGTAAGGGGATAGTGTGGCTATTCTATCCTTCTGCTGGCTCCTTACCAAATTCCTCTACGCAATCACAATACTTTGTTGCCTCGCGTTACCATTATAAAAAGAAAGTCAGCCACTGCTACCTCCTCTGTTGTCTTCTTTAATTTTATTTCACTTACTTCTTCAAGTTCATTTTCTGGAGACTAAAAGCAATGGTCCCAAAGAGAGAGGCAGCAGTTTCAAACAGGTCAGGTCAGAGAAACAGTACCTCTCCAGGACCTGATGTTATTTGATTGATCTGCCTATAAAAGCCAAATGGGAGAATGAAATCTGCTCCTAAGGGATTTCTGTGGTGACAAGGCTGACTTTTGATGTATCACCAGAATCCTGTCTGCATCTTAAATAATCACAAGGAGATCTGAAAATTCACTGATGCATCATTCAGTAACTGGATATACTACAGTGCAAGGATTGCAGAAGGTGGCAGTTCTAGGAGAGAACTCAGAAATTTTTACTGACGTTTGGGTTGGGGCATTTCCTGCTTGTGGGACAAAACAAAGGTATACTGAAGAGCTGGATATTAGATGTTTCAACATTGATGCAATTGGCATAGCCAAACCGGAAACTGGTTTCACGTTGGGATAAAGCAAAGAACATAAGGTCAAGCAAGATAGCCCAAATGAAAATAAAGGCAGAAGGGTTGGGTGTGATGTCATGAGGAAAATGCAGATGTTCCTCAGAAGAGGGGCATGAAATGTGTTTTATGGAATACTTGCTGTAATCTTTTCTGCTATTGATGATTACTTCTGCATCTTTGTTCCTCTCAAATTCAAATTTCGTAACTGTCCCAAATACGCTTTTTTGCTGCTTGGATACTTCAATTCATTGAAGATACACCGCAGATTATGACAGTTTTGGGCAGTACCTGGCATGAAGGTACCTGTTGAGTGGAAAGGAGCAAGATGGAGAAATAGGTTGCTTAAGTTATTCAAAGGGAAAGCATGAATCAAATGAGGAAGGTGAGTTTGAGTAAGATGAAATATTGCTGCTGTGGTGAGAAAGAGCTCAGAGAGCTCCAGCAGGAGAGAGCAAGGCAGAAGTATTGAGGAAAGGAAGGGCCTGGTGCTTCAAAGACAAATGAAGAGGGTGGAGAAAGAGACGAGATAGGTGTGACAAAACTGAATCATCTCTGGAAAAATTTTTATCTGTAAACAGTTAATTGATGAGGAAGGAAAGAAAAAATAGAGCCCCACTGACTGGATTGTGGATAGAGCTGGCAAATAAAGGCAGCAGGAGAATTGATCAGGCAGTGACACATGGCTGCAAGCAGCAGACACTGCCAGTGTCTGATGGAGAGAGAACGAAGGAACAGCAGAACAAGTGTGCACATTCTGGACGTGTCAGAGTCCACTAACGGGAATGACACCCTTTCTTTGTCGGTTGCAGCAAGAGCTGTCTTTTTCTGGATGGCAGGAAAGCAAGCAGGAGCTGAGAGATCCTGTACGCCCACGCTGTTGCACTTGCACTCACACAGTCAGGTTTTCTGTAACAAGGGAAATGTCTTGAGTTTTAGCAGTTGGGTTAGGCAACTTTGACAGATCCCTACTACCAGTATGTCCTACAGAGTACAGCACAACCACATTCAAAAATGTGCATTAAGAAAAAAGGAACATCAAATACTTTTTTTCCTGCATATGTCCAGTAACCCTTATTTTGTTACATCCTTGATGTCCTCTGCATTGTATTGTAAAGTACAACTTCTGTAAAACCCCTCTCCACAATCTATTGTCTCATCTCCTCTCACCAGAAGCTGACCCAGCTTCCAGAACAGTGATGACAAATCAGATATCTGCCACAGTTTACTAGCTTCTCTTGTGCTGTTATGAAATCTTTGGTTCGGATTAGAGGTTTACTCCATTAAGAAAAGTTTCTTGACAACTTCTTCTCTGCTCTCCTGTCCCCCAAATACTTGTGGTTGGTGTCTTGATGTTTATTTTACACTGCAAGTCTTTGACAGGAGACTTGAAAAACAAGTTTCCTGGAAAGATTAAAATGCTGTCTTTATAACAACTTTTCATTGAAGGGCTTGATCATAATAACAATGACTTTAGATCATCGTAATAGGGAAGGTTGTGTGTGTGCTGTACAAAGATTGAAAGCAAGTAATTTGTATATAGCTGTAGCTGCTGAACTGTGGGGCCTGAAGCTGCTCTGTTGCCCCTGCCTGCCTGTGCTCTGCTTTAATACCCGTGTTTTTCATCTCTGTCTTGGTATCCAGGTATTTGTATCTGCTTTTCTCCAATGATGATCTTCTACCATTAGACAACTGGGTTTTTAACACAGAAGCTCATCCTCTGCCTGTTTTACATTTAGCCAACACCACACTGTCAGGAAATCCTGCATATCGATAAAAACAGCTCTATGAAGAGGAAAAGAGACTGTTTTCAGCTCTGTTTTGTTTACATGGACCACTTGAGACTTTAAGCAGGAGAGGAGACAGACAGACACTTGGTAAACCTAGACCCCCGAGTCAAGCAAGTATTGGCATGGGAAACGAAGCTCTTCAACATATAAATAAGTTAAAAGTTCTGTTTTATACATGACCAAAACACGTGAGTGTGATTTTTGCAGGACAGAGACTTCACGCGCTTTGAACCCTGGCAAGACATGGAATCTACAGATAATATCAGTGCAGCAGCACAAGGAAGAAGAAGCTTTCCTATCCAGGGAGAGGAACTTGCTGCTTGCTGTTGCAAGGAGCAACACACAGTCACCTCTTCAGATTGGGTGGGTTCCAAATACCTAGGTTTTCTTTTTCTTTTTTTTTTTTTTTATGATGGCATGAACAAAGCAACAACAAAAAGCAACACCACTGCACCAGCAGCATCAGGGTTTGAATTTCTTTCTGTACCTGTCCAAATTTTCTAAGGACTGTCTGTTTATCCAGACTGGCAGCCATTCTCAGAGCCTCTAAGCTGTTAGAGTGCAAAAAGTATTGCCTCCTCATTTTCCCTTTTCAAAATAATGTTTCTATCCAAAAAGAAAAATCAATTAGTAAGCATTTGGTTTGTAGTTCACTGTCAGCAGGGTGGGCTTAGTTCATTTGGCAAGCTCAGCCAGAGTCTGGAGTATATCATAGCAGTAGGAAGGAGCCTAAGTTTCTCTTCCTCCCAAATTATGTCACATGAAAAAAACCATTCTCTTCTTAGTCCTGGTTCTTTTATCTAAATAAACAGAGATGACAACATGAGCATAACAGTCTCATGATTTATATAGGAGGATACTGGATATGGAACTAAAAGAAGCTCCCCTTAAGCTAAGCAGCAAGAGTTTGCTGCTTTGTATTTTTCTACACAAGCTGGATTTTTCCTAAAAGTTTCATTCTTTGGACTATTCACAAAACCTTCTTTACACTTATATATGTGTGTGTGTATATATATATATATATGTGTCTGACAGAAGCCTAAAACTGCCTTTGATTTACTTTACAAAACTTGCTTTTCTTCTGGGTGCCCCAGTACAAATCCAACACGCTCTTTGGAAACAGTGTAACATCTCTTACATGTGACTGGGAAAAGAAACTGAAGAGTCTCTTCTTTCATTAATTTATGATGCTGCTACCTGCATGGGGTTTTTTTCAAGTACTTCATGGCTGGCTGGACAGTATTACTTAAATGGGGTCTTTTTCAGTCATTTATTTGCTAAAAAAAGTTGAATCTTTCCAGATTTTTCGTCTTTTCTGTTTTGTCTTCCTCAGTCTCTTTTTACTGTTGTTCAGAACCCTTACAGCTCAAATTATTCTTTTTATTCTCCTATATAGCTCTCAAATCTTTTTGCCATGGTGATTGGCCCCTTTGCTGAAAAACAGCCTTTAGGTGCTGGTTTCCCTCCTAATTAGTGCACAGGCTGAGTCCTTAAAAAATCTTGATGATGGTTTTGTACTGAAGCAAGTGGAAGAACTCTTCAGTGGACTACAGCAAAGGGAGTGAGTGCTATTTTTCCCCTCAAAAATGTTTTTATATGAAGTTTTATACAAAAAAATTTTTTCCATATCATAATACATCTGACCGTAGAGTTTCCCCCCAAAATTATTCTTCATTTGTCTGTGACACTAACTTAGACATAGAAATCATCATATGATCTAAGTAAAAATGCTATCAGATGCTTTTTTCCAGACAGTTATTTTAGTTTAAGAGAAGTAAAACATGGAGCTTGGAAAAAGTTCCAGTCTCAATGTTTGTATCTTAATCCCAGTTACTTTGTTACTGTAATTTGCAGCAGTATCTTAAGAATAATTTGAGAATTTACAAAGGAATTGATATAGTAAATAGTACTGATTTCAGTAATTGTTTATTTAAAATTAGAAGTAGCTTAATAAATGGCTTCTTATTACTGGCCCCACATAAATTTATTTTTCTAATTGTTATTCAGTGACTTACTGAAGAACTAGTAATTTTTCATTTTCCCAAGTTCAGTTATGTTGTGTTTTCAAATTGTTTTTCTGATCCTGTGAGAACTCTTACTAGTTTAAAACTGCACTTGATTGCCTTGTTCTCCTAAATCTCTCTGGGTGTAAAGGAGAAAGAGGAAAAGCTAACTCTTCTGTTAAAAAAAAAAAAAAAGAGTTAAAAATAATAGAAGCATTTCCACCCCATACACCCATCCCTGTACACCTCCTGATAAATGCAGGTGTAGAATGGCTGCCAGTCTGTTCAGAGGAAGGTCAAGGACAGAATTCTGGAGTCCCAGAAGCACCAAACTTCTTATCACTGCTGCTCCTCCTCCATCCCCTTCTTGTGAATTAAAGAGGAACCCTTCAAATTTAACTTCTCCATGAATCCCAGTGGGTTAACTTACTGCCATAAGAATGCCTGAATTGAGGACTAAGCCATTTCATGTTATGGGATGGTGTTTTTCTCAAAGCAGATTTACAGTACTTCTATTTCTTTGTGTAGATAGCAGCAGGTACCAAATAAAGGAGACTCGTGTCTCGTTTTCCGGTTTCCCCAACAACAGTCAGTTCATACTCCATCACTCTTTAAAATACCAACTATCCTTTTCCTCCAGAAGCTAATGATGTGCAGAGTCTATCAAAAATAATGCATTTTAAGGACTAATTGCTGTGTCTTTCATAAATTTCATCCTGAGATTTCCTAGATCAAGCAGAGTTTGGAGGTAATGGGTTCTGGGTGAGGTATGTGCTTAATTACCAAGCACCACAGATGCTGAAACTTCTGACTGAAGTGATGTGCCCTCGTTCTGAGTCCTTCACAGAAAAGTAGGTTCTGATCTACAAAATGGCAGTATGTGCAACCCAAAGTTCAGACTGTTTTCCCTCTGGGTACATGAGGTACAGTGAATATTGCCATTTTCATTCTGTTGCTGCTGTCTTACTTTCTTGAAGATAAGAGTGTAAATTTAAGCACAAAAAAGACTTTTTAGTCCTAGCTGTTTCTGAGTCTTGCACTGTACTCTCTAACAAAACAATCCTCATTTTGTTTAGGTAGCTGTCCCATTTTACAATTTCTACAATACCCTCTCCCCTTACAGAATAAAATAAAAAACAAAATCATGTACATTTTTGGCACACTGGATTTGGGCAAGAGCCTGGAAATCCCAGAATTGTCTGTTTCCTGTTTGCATGCAGTCAAAACAAGGATGTATGGTTCTTTTCTTATTCCAAGCCTCAAACTTGCCTGTTGGTCAGGATCTGCCAACAGTAAATTTTTTTTTAACAGTTAGAGCTTGACTTTTCAAAGAGGCCAGATTTCTGCAGCTTCCATTAACAACCCCGGAGCTGTGTGTGTCCTGCAGTCAAGAAGTCAACTTCTTAGCTTTGTCCTCTAAATAAAAACAAAACCCTTGAATGATACTCTGAGTGTTAATTTTGCTGCACAATATAGCCCTTAAAAGGGAATGTTCAAGAAAAGTATAGAAAATAGCAAGTGCCCTGGAGCAGAAGGAAAAGCAAGTAGTTCCATGTGCCAGTCACACCTTTGCTGTTCCTTCATCTGCCTGCTCCAAATTTGTGGATCACTGTGTTCTAGCTCCCAAGCACTGACATATTCCCACCCAGTATTTTACAAGATTTGAATGTTGCCTGCGTTCTGATAAGTGACAGTAATTACACATTCCCTGTAATACCATCCTTTAAGGTTAGAGGTGCACCCCCTAAGCAAAGCCCATTGGGCTGTTGTTTATGATCTCCTCTTCTGTCCATGGGAAAATGCCATTCCAAACCTTCAAAACGTGACTCTCCTCAGTGTGAATGGAGAAGAGGTTGACAGGATGAACACTGAAAGAATCAACAGTGTGATGGTACCCACAGAAGATGGTGAGGCAGTCTACGTTTTAAGGGCTCTAGGAGCAGGCTTTTAGAAAATTGAGCCTGATATTTACACTATTAAGCCTAGTCTGTGTTTATAAGGGGACAAATAAGAAACAGGCTTCTTGATACCAGAGAAAAATGAAAGCAAGCTCTTGATCCATACTGTAGTTGGGAGATCCGTTCACCCTGAGTAAGACATCCCTCTTGAATTCCTTGAATTTTGAGAAACAGTCTTCTGACTCGAGAGTTGGAGTTGCCATACAAAGAGGAAACCCAGGCTCTTTTGCAAGTTGTGTGCGTCCAACTGTAGCAGAGATGATAAGCACGAGCTGCTTCAGCTGTCAGCACCTTCTAACAAACTGCTCTGTAATTGCCCAGGAAAGTTGGGAGCCACCAAAGTTGGAAGAGACAGCCTGACCTGTTACAGTGAATTGTTGCCTTTAATCCTAATCGCTTGGTGGAAGTTGGATTTGCATTCTGCCTTTATTCTTGCTTTGTCTAAAACTGACAGATTATTTTTTCCTCCAAAATAAAAAAAGGGCGAAAGTCTATCTTCTGATGTGGAAACCTTCTGCCTCTGACCTGGAATCCTGCATATGTACTTTTTACAGATTAAAAAATAATATTGTATATAAAAAAGATTGAATAAAGAATGTCTTTAAGTGAAAAGGGTATGGTTTTTGTCCTTTGCCTCCAATGGCAGCATCCTGCAGTAACACTGGACTGTGAAGCTGTCCGTATTCCAAAGGCTTGGTGGTGCTGCAGCTTTTATTTGCACTGCAGTTCTACTAAGGACTTTGTCAATTTAAACATGCATAAAGACCCCCTAATGCAAAATTAACCCCCTGTTCCCCGTACGTGCTTCTAACAGGTCCCTGTAGTGCTCAGATTGTTCTCACAATGCAGCTTCATCCACAACAGTTTCAGACTGTTCCTGTGTGCCATTGTGAAAGCCACCAAACCTCACAAAAGTTTGAAATTTCTCCCCATTTTTCAAATTGTGTGAAAGTGGCTAAAAGGTTTAAAGATCCTTTTAGATGAGTGTAAAGGGACAGGCAGGCAAGCAGTGGTACTAAATAAATTTCTTAAGCCATGAGGTTAAACTCCTAGCTTTTCTTAAGTAGAAACAATTGGGCAATAGAGCCTGTCCATCCATTGCTCTGCTGTCTGTGAAATGGAGAAAGTTTGCAGTTGTTTAAGCATTATTCACAGGGAAATTGGCATGAGGAAATGGCTTCAGCTGAGCTTGTTTTCCTCCTACACCTTGAAATTCCCTGGAACTGCTGCTATAGCTATTACTTTTCACAATACAGCTTGTAAATAACCAGATTTGCTTTGTGATTCATGTTAACTGTAGATAATCCTTTCTGTCTGATGTCACCCACGTTGTTCACACGTGGCACCTTGTTTTCGTGGTGTGCCATGTCCTGTTTCAGTGCTTTATATCCAATGCCCAGCCTTCCCAGGGTGCTTGAGCCTCAGGATGTAATGATCCTAAGAGGAAATTGCTTCCAAAGTGCCGTAACTGAGTGCAACTCATGACCCCTGCTGTACTGCCACGCTATCCACCTTGAGATCCAGTTTTCCATCCGGTTGTTGCTCCCTAGCTTTTTGCATGCAGCTTTTGCATCCGTTGATCTCCCTGTGGTGTCCTCAGCCCCTAAGCCACCTCACTGGAATTCACTTGGTATTATCAAAGCATGTCCTGTCCTTTGTGGTTGCACTGCATTGTCTCTGCCTCTTCAACAGTGAAGTGCTTCACCCCTCTGCTTCCATCTCGTCTGAGACAGACTTTCTTTCGCATGTTTTCTGCCCAAGGGATATATATATAGGGAATATCCTCTTTTATCTCTCCGTTGGCACTCTGCCTGCATGTCACCCGCCCCCCCTCCCTTCCCTTGCAGACTCTGTGATTGTGTGTGCTCCTTCCTGGAGACCATGTGCCTTTCCTAGGCATATTAATTAGCTGTATTTAAAAATCTTGAAATTAATCCTTTAATGGGTTATTTTTAGCCTTTGTCTTGTAGCTCTGGGAGCTGGCTTCTCTCAGTGCAAAGTCATAGGCTTTCTGTGGGCTTTGGAAAGGAAGCATTACTCTATCTGTGCTGCTTCACGTGTGGGATGTGTGAAGGCTGGTGATGGTGTGCTTTTTTTTTTTAAATGTGAAGAGCAGGAGTCTTTTTGACAATATTTCAGGCTGAGCCAACTGCCATGCAAAAAGGTTTGAGAAAGAGCAGTCACTCATGTAGCCAAACTTACTTGCAGGTAAGAATTCAGGGAATAATTTGGGGAGGAGGGAAAAACCACTATGTCCATGTGTACCAACAGTGGCGCTGTTTGCTTTCTTAGATGGTTTCCATTGTACAAGTAGTCACAGGCAACAGGTACGATGTCTGTCTGCAATGGTAAGAAGAATTTGTTTGTAGAAAAAACCAGAAAGAATTGTCAGTACAGAGAATGAAGGATCAGATATTGCTGAGGCCTGGAACAGCAGAAGACAAATTTAAAAAGTCAAAGTGCAAAGTTGTTCCTCCTGGGACGAGGAACAAAACCTTCCACTATAATCTGGGATGTTAGTCTGAAATCAGTAACAGAAAAAATGGAACATACAGTCAGCCACAATACACAGATCACCAATGCAGGCTGAAAAAAGTGAGTGAAAATAAAAGAATGGTTGTGCTGAGTCAAAACTAAGGTCTGTCTGACCTCGTATCTTGACTCAACTCTGATCAAGAGCAAATTCCAACAGAAGAGCAGGAAAGTGAATTTTGATACTTCACAAATGTACCCCGAAGTGATCTGCAGCTTCCTGAGCCATAGGTGGTTATCTTGGTATTTAATAGGCCTTGACATCCATGGAGAGGGGGCTGTTCTTTGGAATGAGTCCAGTCACTTATCGAGTCAATAGCGGCTGTCAGGGAGCAGAGCAAGCTCTGCCAAGGAGCCTCATGGTGCTGGCAAAGCATTCACGCACTGAGAGGGTGTTTCTGATGAAACAAAAAGCATGTCAGTGCTATGTGGAGATGGGTGAACACATCTGAGATGTGGGGTGGGGTTCTGGTCGGAGCGCTTGTCTCAGTGGAGACAGGAGAATTGAGGCTTACCAGGGAATGGAGTGTTGGCTAGATGTGAGAAGAGTTCAGCCTGGCAAACTGAAAAGCTGACAGAGGGGATAACTGCTGTCCACAACACATCAAGTGGTTGGTCATGCTGGGAGAGAAAAAAGCTGGTTTTCCTGGAGGAGAAACCTGACACAAAAGCCCCCCACAAAATGATACCTGCAATGCCTGAATAATTTCTGACAATGAGGTCCTAGAAGTAGAAGACATGTTTATATCTGCTAAATAAAAGGATGATGTTTTGTGCTTGCCTGCGGTTTCATGTACCTGAATCAAGGATGTAGGAGGTCCTTTCCTGTCATGCATTCCAGAGCTCCTGTGGGATCTCTAAGTCTAGGGTTGAATTTATAAAAGCTCTTTCCTTTCCTCTGTTACCTGCTTCTAGGGCAGGACAAGTGTAAAATGCCATTGAATCAGGAAGTAAAAAGCTTTCATAACTTCATGGATGGGAGTAATTCATTCACATTTGTTATGCTGCTTGAGTAATGAATAGAAATTCACCAAAATACTTCCTTATTAAGTTTTCTAACACAGATATCCAATGACCCTTCACCACTGGATTTGCTGTGGAGAAATCAGAAACAGATTGCAGTGTGTTGGAGCACAGTGTTAACAACATAAGGGCACCAGTCTCTTTTGATCTAAAGATTGTTAATTGAGCAAACCCCAAGTAACTAAGAATATGATATTAAAACAGAAGAGCTGTACAGTCTACAAATAAAGTCCTTTGTGCAGTGATTCTTACACAGCAAAATAAGTGAAGATCATCAGTACCCTCAAGAGAGTCTCCTAAGATACTCTCTGGTGCATGCATTTAAATTCTTTTTGCCCCCAGTTGTAAATGGCTCGTCTTGTCCTTTGTTTGGGTACACATCCCATTATTGCTTGAGGTGCTTTATGCCTGTGGGCAATTTCTACACTAATTAATGTTCACATCAAGGGATATCCCTGGCAGTTCTCTGGCATTTTTGCAAGTGTTCTCTTTGCTCTGCACTGATACGTGGTCATGCATTTTAGCCAGGCAAGTAATTTCAAAGAATCTATAGATTCTTGCAGTTAGTGTGCTCAAATCTTAGAACCAGTGTAACTTGGGCGACCATTTATGTCAAACCAGTACTACAGTCTGCTAAACCTTATGCCAAGCTCCCATACTGTACTTTTATTTGTATCACAGCAAGGTTAGGTTTTCAGGTTCTCATTAGGTATTTTGCAACTGAAGTGGAAATTTTCCACAGGAAAAGAATCCTCCAAACCTTTCAATACACACCAGCCATCAACTTGTGGAATTAATTGCTTCGCTGTGAAGCAGGCTTTGATGAGTTCAGTGACAACAGTGAAAAATTCACTGCCACATCCAGGTGACATCGTTACATTGATTTTTTATTAGGTTAAATAATACACAAATGCTTCTTTTTCAAGTGTGTCCCTTAGGAAAGCCTTTCAATATAGCGCCTCAAATTTCCTCCAGATCCTGCTCATGCTATTTCTTAATAGAAGTCTGTGGGTAAAGCACCTCCACCCCTTCACAGAACAGTGTAGCCCTGGAGATGTTCCCTCTGAACAGGTTATTTTCAGTGCCAGATCCTTGTTAGCTGCATCAGGAAGATGCTCTGCCCACATCCTTTTTTTACCCCTGCAGTAGAACCTTCTTGCCGGCTCGAGCTGTTGGGAAAGGGCAAGGATGTGCTCTGGTGCTGGTCAGCTCAGAATTGGAAAGTCATTATTTGTTTTCAATAATAGTATCGGACCGACTCCCAGAACGGTGACATTTGAACATTAAGGTTCAAATGTCAGACACTCACAGTGTCTCCCAAATTCCGAACAACCTTTGCCCATCCCTGTGTGTGTAACTCTCCAGGATGTGCGAAGTTCCCTGTTTGAGGAGTCAGCGAGGCTGAGCAGAGTCAGCCAAGCACAGGGGGCACAGCAGTCTGCCCTGAACAGATCAGAAAATCAATACAAAGGATGAAAATGAATTTGTGATGTGGGATGTGAACAGTGACTGTCAGGAGCCTTCTTCCTGGAGGGAAAAAAATCGCCTGATGTGGAGGGTCTGTAACCTCTGTGGGCACCGTGAGATTTTAACTGGCTCCTGTTGAGAAAAGACTGCACTTTAGCTGCTTGACAAGCCTGATTTTTAGAAACTGATGAGGCAGGCTGTAAGAATTATGAGATTGCTTCTAAATAATAAGTTTCAGGGTCTTTTTCTGTGTCTGCAGCTGTGGGGTTTTTTTAAATCTCGAGCCTTCGGGTCACTCATAGTTTAGTATTTCCAAGCCCTGGCCTTTTCTTTCAGAATGGTGAGAACCACTCTTAAAGAAAAAGAAAACTTGGCTTGTCTCCTGATCTGGCAGAAGTTCCAGCATCATGAGATGATCAAGAGTGGACACTGCTGCATTAAGTTCACCCTGAGCATTGCTACAAATGCTTTAGTAAGGGCAACTTGCTTTTTGGAAAACAAAATTTTTTACAACTTAAATGTGAAGCAGACATGGATCTTCATTTTGTAGCCATACCAGGCAATTTATCCTGTTGACTGCTCTGGTTCAAACAGTTGGCAACATCCTGGTTTCAGTGTGATGGCTCACAGTAACCAAGTACAACACTCAAAAACAGGACATCCAAGTCAAATGTTCCTGTGATACAAATGTTCTGAACTTCTCAATTACTTTTGGATCCTTGAACTGGTCTTTACAGGGACAGAATAATTTTTGCACACCAAAGTGAATAATGAATTATGAATAACGAATAATGAAAAATGAATGGGATTCATACACTTGACTCTTATCACCAGTGGTTCTTCCACCACTTGATGCAGGAGTGCTGGAGGGAGGAAAGAAGGGAGAACTCAGGGGATTTTTTTAATCCTGTGCTACTTATCTGCTTGTACAGAGAGACCCAGCAGACTTCCAGTGTATTAACCAATTTGTTCTCAGACAGGAACAAAAAGCTAGACAGTGACACTCTGGTTTTGGAAGCTTCTTCCAGACACTATCTCAGCTGTGCTGTAGTTCTTGTGTTGTCACAGCTAAGCATGGCATCACTCCCACTGGAGCAGTGTTCAGAGGATGAACCTGAGACCTTTTCTTGAAATACATTTATCAAGTCATTCCCTTAAAACAACATTGTGAAATTTTGACTTGTAAGAGGAGTTGTCTTGGGTTGCAAAGCACCCAAGAGTGTTAGCAGGAGAGGAGGTGGGATGAATACCTACTTCTGTGATGTATCAGGGTGGATCATTTGTCTCTGTTTGTCTGGATCCCCCGTACTCAGCAGCAGGCAGCCCACACCAGCAACCTTGCACTGTGTTTTTTGTGATAAAAGTGCACACTTTGTGAAGACAGAAACTCCGCAGTCAGAATATTAAGCTGGGCTTTGCAGAGCAAGTGAGGGGAAACCATCGCTGAAGATACCATCTTGTGGCAGTAAGAGGCACAGACCAACGAGCCGGCAGATCTAAACTGTGTGAAGCAAAGCATCCATCCTGCCGAACAGCTGGTCATACGCTCCTTCCTCTCCAGGCGAAGGATGCCATCGAGGAGCAAGTCCTGCTCCTATGCCCCGATCCCGCTCTGCCCGCTGTGTCCTCGCCCAGGAGCTGCGGGAAGGGGACGCACAGGGTAAGTGCCAGGTTTACACTGCGCTTACCCCACCCAGCGGCCGCTCCAGGACATCCCTTGCCCAAAACACCTTCCCTGGGAAAGGATGGCGAGATCAGAGTGCGGATCCGGTCCTTAGCCCGGGACCTCTCCCAGATGTGTCCGTGGCCACTTCCCACGAGCCTTTCCAGTATAGCAGGGAGCTTTGCCCTCTGCCACCAGCACCCTGATGCCCAGCAGGGCTTCCAGAGCTCCCGGCTGCTCCCAGAGCCTAAGACCAGGCATAGAGGCACTGACGGGCAGGAGATTGCAGCCGCGATCTGGATCCTGCGGGAGGACCCGGTCAGTTTGCAGTTGATCACAGTGCTCGTTACAAGAGGTGGTCAAGCTCCTGCTGTGAAGTTTTCCTAGTTCCTTTCCCTCATTTACAGCAATGCCAGGAACAGGGAGTTCAATTTAAATGAGACCATTGTAAAAGTAACTACTTCCTCTGTAACCAGTACATTGAAGGGGGCTAGTCCCTAGAAGCAGGAAAAGCTGAGCACTGCAGAATGGCCGCCTCAACCACTTTGTAGAGGCAAAATCTACTGAGCCACGATCGGGGTCAAACAGTTTTCATCTCTCGATTCTTCCTCGTGGCTGACCAGAGACACCATTGCTGCAGCAATACCTGTGGGCCAGAGTTTATTTCAAGAGCCATGTAGAGAAGAGACATTAATTGCAAGATGGACCAAAAGCAGCGTGCCCTGAAGGTGAACTCTCTTGGACTTAGTGGTGAGTGTGCAGCATTCCTTACATCATCAGCACTTGCAAACGAAGCATGTAGAAAGCCCAAATAAAGCATGTAAACAATCCACTGTGCTTTTGGTCTGGATAAATCAAACCTAAATGGATTACTAAAATTGCATGTGGGATTATCAGAAAAATATATGTCTACCTTCTGATGAAATCACCACATTGAAGAATTTGAGGTGCAAGACTATTTGAAAAAGAAAATGGAGAAATTGAAGATGCTTCATTCCTGCATTTTTTTTTTTTTTTACAAAAAATACAAAAGGATGAGATGATTATAGAGTATATAAGTACCTTCAAAGCAATTTTTGCCCTCAGGTATTTTGTTTTCTTTTAACTTTCTAGGCTGTCTTTCCACATTTTAGTCAGCAAAAACCCCTAATCTTTCTTTCTTTCAGTAGTCTTCCACAATGCATATCAAGCATTTTGAGTGGCACCTGGTATAGAACCACGCTGGAGATTTAATAATTCTTTGTTTTTGATTAATGTTCTTTTCCCTTTTGCAGATTAGTCCTTAACTACTTAATATTCAGTGCTTGCTGCCAGCACTGGAGAGACACATCTTATTTAAGAAATGTGACAAGTTTAGTTATGTGAATGAGGAATGTCTAGAAATAGCAAGCATTGGTCTGAGTAAGAAATCCATTGCACAGCCATACATGAATTCCAGTTATCCAGTGGTTTTTGAACTGAGATGGAGATGCAGATGGAGAGTTTTCAGGAGGGAGAAGAGTATTACATGGGACTGCAGGGGTCACAACAAGGAGTGGTGAAACTGGTCTTTGGGAATGTACCTGACTGTAATCCCACTTCCTAAATTAGCTTCACAGCCACTAAAATCTATTATATCTACATGTATAAGTGGCAGGTTTTTCAGGTCAAGAAACAATTGTTACTTTTGGTTTCCAACGTAACAGGGGCTGTACATAATATTTCCCATTGAGCCAAAGCTTTTTTTAAAATGCCTATTAATTGAGCCAAAGCTTTTTTTTAAAAAAAAATTTAAACATCATAATTGAGAAAGTTAACATTAATTTTATGATTCTTATAATTTAGTCTGTACTAATTCACTTCATAATGTAAAAAAACTTTATTGTTATTTGAAGTCTGCAATCTACTCAGAATACCAGTGTCATATTTGTCTGATAAAATGATAAAATGGGTTTTTCACAAAAACATGCTCATTGGCATTAACTACCCAACTGTCTCCCACTGACTGTATCCTGTGGTAATGGAACCAATTTCAGACATGGATTTCTGGTACTGACATGATAGCCACTTTTGCTTCTGTTCCTCTGGAGCTTCTTCATTATTCCTATATCTATTCAAAATGTGCATTCTTATAGTTCCTGGTCCATTTTAGCAAGCAAAAGTCTGCTCTTCTTCAGTGACAAAATATTTAACAGCATATGGTCATCTCTATAAACGTAGGTTTTTGTACCTGCTGGAACCAGAAGTCATTAATTTACCTGTAGCATGTAAGTATCACTGATACATATTTGCTATTTCTTCCTTTTTTGCATGCCTGAAGGGTAAATAAACACCTTCCCTTAAGGCAAAGCATCCTTAATGCTTTGGGATTTTTTCTTTTCCATTGTTCATACAGAAGTAAAGTTCTTCTTACTGACTGTTGTCCTGTTGATGGTGGAGCTTCATTGATAACCAATAGTTTGCTTTACCGATTGCCAGACAAACTAATTAGATCAGAAGAATGGTCCTGATATAAAAACAATAAGGCTTGTCCTGATCAAGTACATTTGGTAGCCATTTTGGTAACCTGCTAAGAGTAAGGGTGTAGAAACAAGCTACTACAAAGTAGAACTTGCAGCAAATCAACCCTCTGCAGCAAGTCTTCCTGTTCTCCCTCTTGGTATCCTTGGAATATCTTTATTGGCTTGTGTTTGTTACTGGGTAACAGCACACACAGCGCTGGTGCCTGCTAAGCAGCAGGATAAATGTGTGCAGGTATCTACTCCCTTGGGCTTCCAGGATGTTTTATTGCAGGCACTCCACTGTTTTGGGCAGCCACCTGAAGCAAAAGACAGCACAGATGCCAACCCAAGGGGGCTCAGGGAGGGACAGAAATGGGCAATAAGCTTCCTGTCAGCAGGGATGGCTTGTCATGGGATTGAAGGAAGGGATGTGGTAGCAAGACACAGGGAGGAAGTTCAACAAAGGAGGAATTTGGCACTTAGAAATCTGGTTGTTGGGAGCAATGCTCTTGGAGAGATGAAAAGATCCAACTCTCTTCCTGAGAAGGCAAAAATTGCAAAGAAATCTCCAGCAATGGGAGCTTGCACTTGAGAAGTCACTGAACTGTGGAAGAAAAATTGTCCTTTATTCTCCCTGGCAGCATCTGTGGATATTTTAGGACCTCAGTTAAACCTGGGGAAAGATGTCCCAGTTTTTTGGTATGTGTTTTAATATCCCAGCCCTCTGATGTGTTAAGTGTCTCCCCCTGTTAAATAGCAGCTTTGCTACTGTTGTTCTCCCTCTTCTTTTCCTGCTCTATTTCCCTGTGCCCGGATTGCCCTTCCTACTCCTACTTCAGTGACAGAGCAGCCATGGCTGCACCCATTGCTTGGTACTCACTGAGCATTAGGATGAAATACCATTAGCCTAGAAAAACTGTGGATGTTACTGTGTGAAACACATTTTTGCTGTTCTAGGGTTGTGCAGAGAGCAGAATAAATAAAATAAGAGTGTGCATGCAGGGGAGAGAAGAGGAGCAGTGTCCATGGAAGGGAATGGAGAGGAAGAAATCACAGAGGTTTCAGTGCAGTGTCACAGCTGCAGGGCGAGGTGAGGTCTGACAGGACCAGCTGATGCTCCGGTAGGGCCTAAAGCAGCAGCACCCAAAGTGGTTGTGCCCCTTCCTTCTCTTCTCAAACCTCTGTGGGAAGTCACCCTGTGTTCCTTCAGGATGTTTGGCAATGTCACCATGGCAGAAAAGGTGAATCATCACACGTCTGAAGGGAGGGGGGATTAAGTAATCTCCTCAC
This sequence comes from Corvus brachyrhynchos, assembly GCF_000691975.1. Classification (NCBI taxonomy): domain Eukaryota; kingdom Metazoa; phylum Chordata; class Aves; order Passeriformes; family Corvidae; genus Corvus; species Corvus brachyrhynchos. The sequence continues at coordinate 12,676,983 of NW_008237619.1, read as the reverse complement.
AAGCAGATGGAAACCAAAGCCCATACCCTTGTGGAGGGTCTGTGTCCCCAGAATTTGACTGGAAGTTCGGGAGTCTGGTATTCTACCACTTCAGATCTTACATAGTTAACCAAAGATTACTAAAGCACACAGTAATATTTGCATTGGGACTATCAAATGTCTAGGGCACTGAATAATTAAACTCAGCACAGACTTCGAGCTGTCAGCATCCCTGGAAATGTGATTTATTGACATTAGTACTGAGTCAGGTAAAATGTTTCTGTTCACACTATCCAAAACAGAACAGAGAAATTCCCATCTTTTAGAGTTGTTTCCAGCAAGTGAGATGTATGTTTAAGAAACAAACATCTGTTTGTTCAGACAAGGTCTGCATTTTTGCCCAAAAGTCAAATTACACATTCTGCAGAAGCTCCTGTGGCCATCAGAAAAGCACGGGGGCAGCACATGTGTACCTATCAGCTAAAGTTAGCCTTTGTTCCCAGCTGAAATGTGGTAAGAGCATGATTTTTTTCAGCACTGTTTATTTTTCCTCAGTGTTCACAAATACGTTGACTCTGCAGTGGGAACCCCTCCGTGACCAAGGCTGTCCTGCAATATTTTTCTCCCTTTCATTTTCTTGAAGATGTTCTGCTGGGCGCCCACCAGATTTATTGCAAAAATTGTCTCAAAATCAGTATAAAGAAGTATTCACCTGGCCAAATCTGTCCCTTCTCTCCCTGCACACACTGTCCTAACTAAAACTGTATTGCACTTACATTGTACTTTTGATCTCTCTTTGCTTACAGTGCTCGAAGTTTGACTGTTGGGTGAACAGCACATGAAATGCACACTACCCTTGAAAAAGTGAGCAAGATTTGTTACAGCTTTTCCAATCAGGTGGCTTCTGCCTGCTGCCTGTCCAGTGAGGTTGGCAAGCACTGAGTGAATAGGGTGTAGCTGAGTGGTGCACATTTGTAAAGTGCAATCATACTTCTAGGAGGAGTTGTGTTTTACAAGAGCCTTAGAGGTGGTGTGGAGTGAAAGAAGAGCTGAAGTGTTCACACCACAGACTTTGTGGAGTCTTACTAAAATAAGTCTTTGTGCTACAAAGATGTAGAAGTGGGTGTGGACTATGCAGAACAGTTACCCTCATCAGCCTGTACTCAACAAACAAATGAACATTTCACTTTTATTTATTCCGAGGTTGGGGGCAGGGGGTGTCAGTGGGCTCTTACACAAAGTATTCATTTAAATGCTTTGTAGAGATCTGCTGCTGCTGCTCACCGAGCTCGCCCCTGGCTCAAGGCCCTACTTGCTTAGCTGGGTTTCAGCTTCTCTTCAGGCTTAGGCAGTGCTGCTTTGCAAGTACAGCCTTCTCTGGGGGATGACAGAGGCGATCCACTCACCAGTGCCCTGCTTGGCCTCCTCCCACGTGTAGCGGGGCACGTAGCCAAAATCCTGCTGTGCTTTTCTGTAAGAAAAGGTGAACGGGGTGTTCAGCAGCGTGACCAGGTGGCGGTTGGTGGAGGGGATGTAGCGGACGAAGGGCCGCAGCAAGAAGCTCACGATCTCCAGCAGCAGCGAGAAGTAGTAGAGCACTGTCAGAGGCATGGGCAGCTGGGGCTCAATGCCAAACCCCAGGTCCTTGGTCAGCTCGTAGTTCAGATCAGCGTAGCTCATGTGAGGAGTGTCATCTGAGATGTAGTAAAACTTGCCCCTGATGTGCTTGGCTTTCTGCGGGGCTCGCAGGGCTTTGGCTGCCTGCACGTGTGCCCAGGCGATGTTCCCCACGTACACAGGGTTCACCAGAGCCTCCTTCCTGGAGAAGCGCAGGTAGACGTTCTTGTTCAACAGGCACTTATCCAGATGGCCCTGGAGAAACGGGCACCCTTCCCCAAAAATGTACATGGATCTCAGGGCACAAGTCATCAGTGTGCCACCATCCTTCAGCACCTGGCCATCTGCTTTCAGCACAGAATCCTCTGCCAGTCTTTTGCTTTGGGCATAAGGAAATTTTGATGTGCTCTCATAAGCTGTATCTTCGTCCCCGTTGAAAATGGGGTCACCTTTGCAGTTTGGACCTGTCACTTCTATGGTGCTGGTGTATATGAAGTGCTGGACGTTACAGCGGACACATGCCTCCAGCAGCAGCTGAGTACCTTCAAAAAGAAACATGCAAGGCAGTCTAGAGCTCCCCAGCCAGGAAGAAGTGGGCTTTTCAAGTCAGAAACAGCACCTCTGGCCTGAGCTTGGCCAGATCTCCCCTCCCTGCAGCTGGAAGAATCCTGTCCTGAACTGGACAGTATATTCAATGACACTGAACCTGCTCTGAATCTGTATTTAAGTAGCATCAGTGCACCTTCCAGAGCTAAACAAGGGTGAACATTTGATCCTAATTGCATGCTGTGGGGTTTTTTTATGCCAAGAATAAAATTTTTGCCCTTCCTTAACTTAGCATGGGTACTGACCACAGATTCAGGAACTCGTGCCTCTTGGTTGGATTGACTTGGCTTAAGGCAGAGGACCTTCAGAAGCTGCCCCTCTCCTTAGGCATCATCCATGCTCTATGCTGAAGCCTGTGTTTTTCAGGCGTGAGGATGCTCTTGGGTTGTTTGCTAAGAAGGGACAGAATTAATACAAGACCTGAAGGTTTGCCCCAAAATCCATCACAGCCAGTGCAAATCTATCCAATATTCAATTGACTAAAGAGAAGGGCTTGAAGAGAAACATGGTAAAGCGAGGCACAATAATATGAAGTCAAAGATCATAAAGTGCAGTGAGAAAAGTGATGTTTATGTGTGTATGCCTCCTTTTCTGGCATCTTCTGTCTTTTCTTTGCAGTAGTACAGGATTTCTTACTTTTAAAATCCTATCATAATGCTTTCACTGGGGGCAGCAGAGGTCAACTGTTCAGTCTTTCAAATAGTCAAGAAGGTTAAACAAGGAAAGCACACTGAAGGGGGAAATAAATACTTTAATGTGTTGCATTTAGAGTCTTCTTTTTCCACCCAGCTTTGAGGCAGAAATTGCCTTATTTGCTGTGCATGGTGTAATGGGAGAAATTGAGTGTAAAAAGGCCAGTGGACTTTGGAAGAGAAGACACAGGTCAAAGACATTTGGAAACATCTTTGGCAAAGGAACATTAAACTAAAATGACTGATATAGTATCAGAAGAGTGTAGCCTAAAATCTAGGGGATGAATTCAAACACCAGCAATGAGGCACATAAATTATCTTCCAATTCTGCTCAGTCTGTCACAGCAACAAGTGAAGGCAGCACAATGCAGATCAGACTAGTGTGACTGAAACGAATATAATGAATTAAAGAGGTTCAGAACAGCCAAGAACATGGACTCGTGAATGAGTGAAAAATAGGAAGCATTATTAAACTGAATATTGTTAGGGCACCAAAATTCCTCTTTCTAAGCTTGAACAAGAAAAAGAAAGAAATTGAAACAAATGGAAAACAAATCTGGATAAGCCTTTCAAAAACATTAAGGAAGTGCACTGAAAAAAAGTTACACAAACAGGAATAAATGAATGTGAAAAATGAGTTCATGCAAGTCACTATGTTTAGATGACATACAAGCCAGGGTAATCTGGAAAAAAT
>NW_008237619.1:12668081-12673340 GCF_000691975.1 Corvus brachyrhynchos | reverse complement strand
AGTGCAGAAGGGCTTGATAAAATCAAATGAGATAGCAAGTTTTAAAAAAAGCAAACATAAAGTTATCTTGACAGTTGGTATCTGTTCAAGATGAATTTCACCCAAATAAAATGTGGTTTATTTGCAAATCAGAGTTGTATGTAAAAACTTTAAAGATTCCTAGAGTAATAGGAATCTGAGTGTCTTCCAAACAGCATGTAATAAAGTAAATTATTACTTTATTACATGCTTTAATCAGTGAGCGGGTCTCCGTGGTTTGCTTGCCCTTCTGGCTGAGGATCTGGTTCACAGAAGGTATTTTGTTTAGATTATAATAAATTATTTTCTCAATTCCCTCCCTTTTCAAAATTTGCTTCCCTTCCTTCCTAAAGAGATATTTTTGCTCTGAGATATTGTGTGGCAGTGGAGGAAAGCCCTGCATCAGGGCATGTTTAACTTGTTCTCTTCTGTCCTTTGTGGTTTGTGAACATCCACTTCTGATTCTTCAAACATTTATATTGTACAAGTTCTGTTTCCTAGGAGAAACAAAGCTTTCATCCTGCAAGACTGTGAAGTACATAGCAGTGCCCTGGCTGGTGAGAAAGCCAGAAGAGCATCAGAATGGAAATGGGAGGAAACAGGGAAGAGAGGGCAGCAGTATCCACTGACTGACCTTGTGGTCAGTTGGCTCTGGCAGCACAACTGTGGATGGTATTTAATTCTAGCAAATGTTATCAGCTAACCCTCACTGGCCCAGTGGGCTTTCTTCACCCATAGGCAGACACTGTTGGCAGGGGAGTGAGTAGTGGGGAGTCAGAGCTAAAGAGCTTTTTTGGGTCTGGGACATTTTAATATTTGTTTGATTTTTCTTTTTTTGTAATTGTTTTTTAAATTATTTTTCCCCATGGAAAAATGTGTTTAGGCAACACATTCTGCTGTGAAAAACCAGATTGTAGCAGGAGTATCGTCAAAGACAGAGCTTTACAAATCCTCTTTCTGAGCTACCAACCATGTATATTTTCGTATTACCCAATGCATGGGTTTCCAGGAACTTGCCTTTCTGCTCCTCCCTCCTGACAGGGGCCTAAGAGGCTGCCCACTGGGCTCTATTTTTTGATCACTGACAATTTGTGGCTTTGATTGAGCAGAAATGAAAGGGTCTGGGAGCTAGTGGTACAGGCAGTGAGCCATGCTAAAACAGCTAAAATGTGATCCCACTGTTTTTAAGGTACATGTAAGAAACAACTCAACTACCAAGAATTCTCTGTTCCTCTGAACACTGGTGAGCAGCCAGTATTTGTGAAAGTGATGCCTCTACAGGTATGCTCCTTATTTTCCTGTGAGGAAGCCCCGTGTCTGTGGCAGAGAGGAACAAAGAACTGGGAAAGCCGTTCATGTAAATAAGAACATCTTCCCCAAATCTCCCCCAAGCTGTTGAAGCAACACAGCCAGGGAGGTCAGTGGGCATGCAGGTTAGGTTGTACCAGTTCTCTGAATGGCACTGAGGGTTTTGGCATCACAGATGGGGGGGTGAAGTCGTTCTTTAAGGAAATACATTTAAATTTCCTGGCAACTGATGCTACGCAGGCCATTCCTAAGTCTAAACCTTCTCCCTTCATCTGATCTTTCATGAAGAATGGGGGTTCCTTAGTAGAAGGGAGCATCCCATCATTGAGTCATTGAAACCCCTCCCTCCCATAGCTTTGAGTCTGTTGGGGAATTTCAAATTATAAGCTCAGGGTGGGAGAGCTCTTGTTCCTATCAACTGCCTTCTGGCAAATGGGAGGAAAAGGAGAAGAGGAAGAAGAAAAGGAATAGCAAGGAGAGAACCACAGGCTGTGGATCAGTGCAACGTTTTTGTAATTGCAGCCAGAGTCTGCAGTATTTGTAAAAATTGAAAAATGTACACAGGCAGGGATGCTATGTGGGGAGGGAGAACAAGAACCAATTTCTGAGGTGGGCATTGGGATTTCAGATGTGAATTCCTTTCAGAAAGTTCCACTGAGCGTGGGTTTATGACTGTCACCACTGAAGGCAGAGCCTGTGCAGATCTCAGGATGGGCGTATGTAAGTGTTGACAAGAGTGAATGGTCCTGCATTGCCTTGGAGTGGAAGGCTGGGTGTGGAGAGGCCCAGAACTGCTTGGGGCGGCACAGACACAGGCTTTGCACCCTTAGGTATCTCTGCACGAGATGCAGAACAACCCCCTTAACCTGGCTCATAACGAACACAGGACAGTGCTCCCTTTCCTGAGCAGATGGTGATCAGGACATAGACGTGGGTTTGAGAGAGGTGCTTCACCTGCTCACCTGTTACATTGACTTCCCAGAGCAGCTTCTTCTCGATGAGGCCCAGGGTATCAATGAGGGAAGCCGTGTGGATGACGAGGGACACCCCCTGGCAGGCACGGTGCAGGAATGTCACATCTCGGATGTCCCCTTCCAGGATTTTCACCTCAGTCTTACCCTTGAACTCTGCAGGGCAGCAGAAAACAGAGCACAAGACCTTACAGGCATCCTAAGAAGAGCATTGGAAGGAGTGGTGAAGGGCTGACCCTGCCTGGCGGGTGCTGACTGTCCAGGAACAGCAGGGATATTTTAAGGCTGTGAAACAGAAGGCATTTCCCAATTACTCTGTTGTCAAATGCTACTTACAGGGCTAAATAGAAATTTATTTTGCATTACCTACCATAGGTCTGGAGCAACATGTTCCTTTCTGTTTTATTTTTTTAAAGAGAAATCTTTTCTGCTGCTAGCAAGCTTCCTTTAGGTGTGACTGTTTTAAAGTTCACAGAGGAGTAGTTTTAGCTGTGCATGTTCTGGCGACTGGCTGGCTATAGATGTGCTAACCCAAGTGTACTGAACAGGCACTGCATGTTCCTGTCTTCAAGGTGATGAATGATCTCTCTCCACCCAGAGCATGTGAGCACAGGGATGTGTTCATACCTACTTTCTGCCCCTTTACCTTGCCTGTATTGCAGCTCTTCTAAGAAATTACATACAGCTCTTACACATCTTTTTCTTATACCTTGGCCAGGACTTACAGTGCCTCTTCCAACTCCAGCTCCAGCTCCATTTCAGTGTCTGTGCTGTGGGGTCATTTTTAGCCTGCACATCTTTCTGGTTCATATTTGAACTCTCAAGTCTGTTCTCCTGAGCTACCTCAGCCCTGGCTTGATTAAATCCTGCTTTTTAAGCCCTCTCCCTCCACAGCAGCTGCTGTGTGTGATGCCAGTGGAGCTCTAGGTCTCAGAGCCATCCTTCCCTAAGCTGTGCTGGGCAGAAGCATTCTTTTTGCAGCCCAGAGCTACACAAACATGAGCCAGCACCAGATGATCACTTGGAAAAATTTACAGTCCAAGGCAATGCTGCTCTGCATTGCTCAGTCATCTGGCCTGGCTGCAGCCATACCATGGGAGAGGAGAGGACTTTCTCAGCATGACCCACGGCTTGTAAGGAGGTGGTGTCATTGCAGCAAGTCCTCTGAGAGCCTCTGCTGTGGCTGCACTAGGTGGCTCCCCAGGCACAGCTACTGGACAGGGACTCTGCACCACAGGCAGAGCCTCTGTCCTTCTTCCAGCACAATCAAATGCCCCTTTTAGATTAGAGAAAAACCTGATTAATTTGTACAGCTTTAGCTTCAGCCATGACTGAAATGTACCCAAGTGCTTTGTCACCAGCTCCAAAGCAGGCAGTATTTCATCCCATGTCCTTAATAGGAAACACTGAGAGAGACAGCTGTTGGGATCTGGAACTGAGTGGGAATATCTTTTAGAATGGTTTTATCTCATTTTCTCTGTAGCATGCTAGAATGTAACCCTGTATCAATTTAACAATTATTCTGATGCAACAGGCTTAAGAGGCTTTTTTTTTTTTCGCACCACACAGTTGGTCTGAGATTTAAGATTTGTGAAACATTTGCAAAACTGTTACTAAATCTAGAGTTCCTGCCCTCCCCAGCACAGTCATTGCCACATGCTCTCTTCTGCTCCTTTATTTTACAGACTGCATTCATTTCCTAGGACTCCATCTCCAGAAGGTTCACACTGACCTCTACTTGCATGGATGCAAAAGTGTCAGACTAGGGCTGGGATTTTTATTAAGCACCTGGTAGTCAGATTTGCTCTAATAAATATTAGTCTTTTTACTGCCCTTATGTTGATGTTCTCCATGAATAAGGCTTTGTGGGATTGCAATAATGCCAAGAACAGACAGAAAAAGTTTTCACAACATGAATTCTGACATGTGACCCCTTCAAAGTGATCACAGTGCCCAGGCAGGAGTTAGGAAAATGGAAGTTTTTCCACATACATATCAAAGCTTTTGGGAAACGTACAGAAGAAGCCTGTCCCTTTTAAAGCTGATCACAAGAAATCTGCTGTCTAGGTGCTTTGTGCCTTGTTTGGGCTTGCTTTCTGTGTGTGTGATATGAGTCAGGATATCTGCTCCTCTCTTCCATTTTAGCCAGCAGAAGTTACATGGTAAGTACAATATGGGCCTTGCTGACTTGAGCAGCATCAGCTGCATGCCAGGAATCAGCAGATTGATCTTGTTTTGCTCTGGGTGAAGAGAAAACTACAGGTGAGCTTGGAAGCAAAGAGAGGAAAGAAGAAGCGACTCACAGAGAGTGGTTTCAGTGTGAGGTGGACAGCAGAGAGAAACTTGATTTCTGTCTACACAAACCATTGCCCAAGCATCAAAAGAACACGTGTGGGTAGGTCAGAGGGGGAGGAACAGAATAAATTCAAGTCAGCTCTCCATTTTTGCATAAAGTGATTATGACAAAGTACCTACTCACTGGGAAAGCTTGTTCTTCTTCACCAGTGGTTTCTGTGTCCTCTGTGTGGTAAGTAAATTCCCTGCTTGCTATGGGGTAGTTTTTGCTTGAAAATGCAATAGTTTCTCAATGAAATTCAGTGTCCTGTTGTGAGCAGTTTTTGACTCAGCAATACAGTCAGAACATTTGCCCTAAACTTAAGAACAACATAGGAATTTTGATTTCTCCGGAAGTGCCAATGCAACAGTAAACAACACAAAAAAGAATCATTTAAGTGGAAGCACAGGAAAGGCAGGAAGATAAATCAGAAGTGGAGATGGGAGGTAAGAAACCCAAGGCACCAAATACCATGTTCAATGTGACGTTCATTCTCAACCACACAGTGTGACTGGATAAGCTCCAACTCACAGCACTCGACATGGACTGGATCATCCCCGACTCCCTGGGGCTGTGGGAGACCACAATTGCCACTCTCCTACTCAGACTGAGTGTGATGGTCAAGCT
>NW_008237619.1:12667657-12668063 GCF_000691975.1 Corvus brachyrhynchos | reverse complement strand
CAGCAGGAAAGTTCTTTGGACAATAGAGGAGTGCCCCTGAGCACCTTCTGGCATGACGACCTGTGACTTGCACATACTTTTCTGTCATACTACCCACAACCCTGACTCTGAGCAGATATTGCAAGTGCAAGGTGCTGAAGACATTAGTGAGGAAAAAACCCACTCAGCTCTGCTCCTGGCTATTCCAGAAATCCAGACAATGTCTGCTAGCCAGTAAAAGTCCCTGTAGTAAAAATAATGCAGGTCAGAAGACTCCAGCCCCACCAACAGGTTTTGTGGCAGCCCCGCACCTGGGATAGGAGTCACTGTGATAGAGAAGGGCTTGAAAGGGAATGGTAGGGAAACATTCCAGGTAGTCCCGAGCACAGGGACTGGCAGGGGACCAGAAAGGGTGGAAACACAAAGG
>NW_008237619.1:12621651-12667534 GCF_000691975.1 Corvus brachyrhynchos | reverse complement strand
TCTGGAAAGGGAATGGTAGGGAAACATTCCAGGTAGTCCCGAGCACAGGGACTGGCAGGACACTAGAAGAGATGTAACCACAACGGCTGATACAGACAGAGGAGCTGCCAGTCAAAGTGCAGGAGTTCAAATCTGTTTAAACACATCTGGAATGTCAATCTATGGTCCCTACTACCTGTTTGGGTAAATAGGGTAAAAAAGGCTTTGGTAACTGATTTTTCCCTACCTCCTGCACTGCTCAGATAGGCAGAAGGAATGTTAAAAGAATAGGAGAGGGGGTGTGTGGGCAGTGCTCAGTGGAGGAAGAAGGGAGGATAAGGAAAAAGGGCATAGAACTTGCCTATTAACAAAAACCCCAAAACCATCAAAACCTTTGCTGCAGTTCAGCCAAGTTTGTGCCCACACAAGCAATTGTTTTCACTCCCCAGGATGCTCCATTATCCCCAAAAAACTCATCTGGTTTAGAACAGTGTAGATGCCTCTGCACTGCTGCATCAGTGCTAAACCACACACACAGTCCTGCTGCTTCAGCCTCTACTGTAGCTGCAGGTTTTGGGTTTGTTTCTGTGGAAACTCTCTGGAACCCAGAGCAGGAAGGGCTGCTGCAAGGCTCAAGGGCATCTAGAAATCCTCAGTGAAATGCTGTCAGATTTAATGAGGAAGAAGTTTGAGTTGTAAAAAACCATGATAAAGGCTTGTGCAATTTGTACCACGTTTCTGGAGCACTGTTGCTATTCCTTGATGACAATTAAATGCTCTATAGAGTGATCAAGGCACTTTAGCAAATCATACAGAGATATTCCTCAAGGGTTCCCATATAGCTGCCTGTAGAGAAGAAGCCTTGCAGCGAAGATATGATGGAGGAAGTTATTGTCAAGTAAATATAATGTAAGGACTTATGAACCTGACTGAATTTAGCCCCCCTATGTGCCTTTTTATAGATGTGCTCAGTATCTCAATAAACAGGACATTTAAAATTAAACACTCTGAGATGCTTTCCCTGCCACAGACTGTCTCTGACACTGGGCACATCACTCACTTGTGCTGTCTCCAGTCCATTCAAGAAGGCAGAGTCCTGCCGTGCACTTTGCAAATGGGTCCTGTCTCTTCTGTGTTTAGCATTTGCTTAAACAGGAAACTGCAATAATGTTACCAACAAAAGCAGTTTTAAAAATACCTCACCACAGCTCTCAGCCAGAAGATCATTATTAATCTAATTAATCACAGGTTGAAGAAAACCATTAGAATTTGTACGCACAACTTTGTCACTGCCTTTTAGTCTGGCATACCAGAGCCCAGCACAGTATAGCAATGCTTGCATTTCCCTTTCCCCCAAGAAGAAGTGTGAGATTTTTGCACTAATTTTGCTCTGTGGGTTTTGTTGTGATAGAAGTCAGGTTTAAGACAGCCTGTTTACTGCATGAACAGCATAAAGAAGCCTCAGGGCCTGACAAGAACACTCTTGTTTTCGTATTTTGCACCCTATTTTTGTGCTGGGGGGAGAGAGAGGGATAAAGCAAGGCTTCCTTGAGATAAAACCTCTATCTGCAAAGCTGGTTTGGATGAGAGGTAAAGGCTTCCAGGCTCCCCACGTGGGACAGCAACACACATAGCTGCACACACAGTCCTCATGGAATGGCACTTACTGTCGAATCTGCCGAGTGCCTCATCGCTGAAGGCTTTGTCCAGCAGTCGGATCTCAGTCAGCGCCTCCTTTTCTTCCAGCAGCAAGCACACAATCCTCTGGCCAAGAAATCCTCCTGCTCCTGTCACCAGGCAGCTTACCCCAGCCAGGGACATTGCTCTGGGTTGCTCCTTGGTGGTGAACTCACTGTGTCTTGAGCTTGGTTCTCCTGCTGGCTCTCCTCCTGCCTGAGAGAATGAACATATGACATCAACTTCTGGAGACTTTACAAATCAAAGGGTGTTACCAGAAGGAGACACTACTGAAAAACAAACTTTAATCCCTACATCAAACAATTTTTTAAGCATATTTTACTTTTGCTAGTTATTCCTATTCAGAAGTAGTCTACATTTTTCCCATGCAAAGAAAAAATTTTTACAAATCATTACAAACCAATTAAATTAACAAATCTGAAAATGCTCAAAAACAACTTCAATGCCAAACAAACCCCACAAAGGTTTCCCACAAAAGTCTGCCTTGGGTCTCAGTTCCACCTCTCTAGCACTCAGAAGACTGTGGGGGAGATTTGCCTGTATTTATATACTGCAGAGCACCACCTCAGTCATTTTGCTCCCCTCCCTCTTGAATGGCTCCTTTGCTGCAAAAGAATGTGATGCTTCCACACCACTCCCTCCGAAGTGGAAGGCTCTGGATGCAGTGAGGTCTGAGCCTAGATGTGGTCCTGCATCCCTAAATCCTCAGAGAATAAACCCTCATCTTGATAATTCTCTCTAGCTGCATTTCCTTGTGCAAAATTGTGCCAATACTGAAGGTAGGGAGCATTAAAATTAAATACAAATAGCAGGACAAGCTATTTAGAGTGGTTTGAGGAGTAGACTCTAGTGCTGTATATTTTCTGGGCTTCCATACTGGGTGTACTGGGCTTCCCCATTACAACATGGGTTTCTCACTCTCTCTGTGTGAGATCAAAACCTAAGCCCCAGGATTATGTATTTGTTCAGTATACTAGAGGCATTTGAAGTGATGAAATTGTTTAATGTACCATCAGAGTTAAATTCAAGCTGCAGGAGGGAAAGGTTCACCTCTGGAAATGTCTTGTGCAAGAGTACCTAGTAAAAGTCAGGCTGTTTGTGTCTCTGCAGGGAAAATACCCAGGTGTTTCTCCCTGGCATTTCACTCCATTTCAAAACTGTTTTCTAGTGTGAGACCAGAGCAGGGCTTAGGCATTAGCCTGAAGCTCCTAGTGCCAGCTCTGCCTTCCTGGGTCTGTCAGCACACGCTGACTGCAGCTGTATTTTCTCTCTCTCACACACAGGGATAGGCTGACATCCCTGCTGAAGAAGGAAGATAAATAGGGAGCTGCCTTAAGTGAAAAGGCCTTGAGTTGCAAAGAAGAAATCTAGCAACACCATTAACTAGGCTGAAATCACTGGAAAAGGGATCCCTGATTTGGGGCATAGCTGGAATGGATCTCTAAAAATGCTTTGTTTCCATTCGTGCCACTAACTGCTAAGCTCCTTTTTTTATTCTATCATGGGTTTTGTTCACTCATTAAAGACAGCCCTGGAGAAAAGCTGTAGAAGAAGCATGCCACACTTTTTTAGAGCAAAACTGGGCTTGCATGTGACAGGAAGAAAGCAAAACCATTTCTTTTGGGGGAGAAAGGTTTCTAGCTGACACAGATGATGAAGTTTTGGCAACTGTTTCAGTCTCAGCATCCTTGAAAATCTGTTCCTTACCCCAACAAAGCTTTAAAAAAATTGTTATCAGTGCTTCTTTCCTTGGCTTTTCACAGTCAAGACCTTGACATTGTATGCTCTTATCAGAAGCTGCTGCAAATTAATTTTGTGCACTTTCAAAGGAAAAATAACTGGCTAAAGCCTGATGCTGCAAGCAGCATTCTCTGAAACAGGGCTTCCTTTTGCTTTTAGAAAGGAAATAAAATGCTTTAAAGAGGCATTATAAAACCAGACAACACCACACAGCCTCTTAGGATAGAAAATGCTCTCTTACACCAAGCTTGCCTGTTAGAATAACCAAGTTTAGCAGGGGTAGTGCTTCTATGAGAATATGAGTGCTGCTTAGGGGACTGTAGGGAGATTTACTGCTGCTGTTCTTTTGTCCTCTTAGGTACTACTCGGACAAATGCTTGGTTTAGTTTGAGGGAATTTGATACATCACTACATAGCAGCCTTCATCTGAACTGCTGTTTGTGAATGTCAGTGGTCAGACAGCAGCAATTTGCTCAATTCCAGCTCAGACCTACTGGTGCTTCCTGCAGTCTCACCTACAGACAACATTTTCACCCCTTGTTTCTTGTTGACATTGCTGGTGGGGTTGCTGGGTGGCATGACAGCTCCTCCTGTGCAGACAAGACTGGCTCTGGTGCTCCCCAAAGGACATGGAGGCAGATGCTGGAATGGGCTGTACACCCCAGACTGGTGCCAGTGAGCAACAAGGCCAAAGTCCACCAGACCCCAGACCACCAGGAACAACTTGATAAACTTCAGAGTTATTGCACAGGCAGGGGACTTGCAGACTAAAATATAACTGAGCAGTATCTAAAAAGTTTACCAACGCTGCATTCGGTGTTGAGGCATAGACATTTTTTAACTATGTTCTTGTCTTCCTTCTCTTTGACTTCATTATAAAACAAAGCTGCCACAATCTGATATTTTGCTGTAGAATGGACTGCATGACTAAGAGCATAATTTTAGAAAATCAGAGCTTGTACATTTTGGGGTGTGTTGGAGAAATGCTATACATGGATTAAGTGGATAGCTTAGTGTATGTGCAATGCCATGTCCCATCCTGGCTGTGTCCCTGATTTGCTGGCACAGGAACAGTGTTGCTCCTCTGACTTTACTGGTGCTTACTGTGACAGAAACTTTGGGGCAATGACTGGCAGGTGTTAGAGAATGTGTTTTCTTAGCCTTGTCACAAGGAGAAAAAGGGACTGGGAGGGAGTGTAGTGGAGAAAACAGAAAGAGAAACAGTGAAGGGAAAATTCCCAGCAGCATCAGGAAAAAACTGTATCATGGTACTGGAATGATTATATGCAATAACATTGCAAGGAATGGAAGTTTTAGATAGGATAACATGTACTTTTGCAATGCTGTTTATTATGGAATCAGGTAAAACAATTTTGCAATCAATCAGGCTATCCAGGATTGAGAATGGGAGAAGACATCTTTTTGTCCAGAAAGAATTTTAATTCAGGAAAGGGGTTTCTAAAGTCTGCCCTGTTGCCCAGAGTGATGAGAACTGAAGCAGGGAAAAGAAAAAGCATGCTCATTACTTAACTGGACCTTTTGATTTCAAAATATAGAGTAATTGTGACCAAAAAGACACACACACACACAAAAAGAAAAAAAAAATTCATGTTTCTTCTGATGTGGAAAATTAATGTGTTTCTTACCACTGTATGCCTGTAAGCTCAAAATGCTTACATGGTGGCAGCTCTGGGAGAGAGGCTGTATTTTAAGCTGTAGATTTACTCAAGGAAAACTTCTGCCCTTCAGGGTGGGGGGCACTGTTCCCTCCTGGAAACATTTTCCTCTCTTCTAATTATACATTGACAAGAGGGAACAAGATTTAAATAATTAACCTTTGGACGACTGTCCTGCACCAGATTCTGAACTTCTTATAGTGGGGAACAGTTGTAAGACACTTTAATCAAGGTATGAAGAAAACCACCTTAAGGGGCTTTAGTGTTTCTGTGTCTTCAAATCTGACAAAGAAAATATCTCCTATTTCAGTACTACCAAAATTATTTGGTAGAAATAGAAAGGTGATTGTAAACATTTCAGACATTATCTCCAAGATCAAAAAAACCTTCTGGTAGTAGTCTTTGCTATATTAGAGAGCACATAGGTCGGGCAATTAAGTAGAAACAAAACTTTATCTCCTTTTCCCTTTACTATTTCCTCAGCTGAACTTGATGGGTGAATCATATATTTAAAGGCTGGAGAAATTTGCATCATATGCCAAAGAAAAATGTTTATATTTGGATCCATTTTGTAGATAAACTACCCTTGTAAGTAGACTGATTCTCTGTCCTGTCCTCCAGGGATGCAAGGAAGCAGCAGAGTTTGATTGCTCCTTAACCCACATGTTTACAATCTTCAGGGACAGTTTTTTGTAAGGTTTAACCTTGCTTGAATGTGTATCAGAGGTATTCACAACAGTTAAGTACAAAAAGCAGAACAGGGTGCAGACAAGGGGGCATAAAACTTTGGTAAGCATTGGCACAGGCCTAATACAGATCACAGAAAACTCTCAATGTCTTGGAAAAACTGGGCTTGTTAAATAGACTCAGCCTGATTGAACCCTGTGATGTCTTAGTTTAAGTTCACTCACCAAATATCTTTGCTTTTCTCTCAGAAAATGCTTTCTTGCAGCCTTTCACAGAGATACATGTGCTGCCTCTGCAGCTCCATGTAGTTGATCATGGCAGCACAGTGGTATGGCAGAGTACACATCTCATGTGCAGCTCTTATTTTATGATTCTGTGATATCCCCCAACAATTCAGATTAAAGGGAGCCTCTGGAGATCTCTGTGCCAACCTCTTCTCACAGCAGTGTCAGAGAGGTTGCTCTGGACCTTGACCAGTCAAGCTCTGAATATCACTTATGATGGAAGTTTCACAAACCCTATGTTGCAGTTATCTGACTGCCCTCATGGTGATTTTTTTCCCCCCACTGATTTCTACTTGGAATTTTCCTCATTGCATCTTGTCCCCATTGCCTTTCACCCTTTTACTGTACGCATCCAAGAAGCTGATCTGGATCCAAATGAGTGGTAAAAGACAGCGATGTGATCCCCCCTCCCCCTGCCTTTAGCCTTCTCGGGACTGAGCACTCCCAGTTGTCTCATTCTCTTCTTGTACATCCTTGGAATCCATCAACGTGTGTGATGTGCTGTAATTCCCAAGTCTTATCTGCCAGGCTGTCAGTCTGCTGACAAGGTTTATTGTTACTGGAACAGAGAGGAAGGCCTCTGTGTGAAGGCCTCTGGAAGATCACTGCAGACACTGTTATCTCTGAGAGAAATTAAAGTCTAAACAGAATGAGCTAACAGGGTTAGCTTCTTCCTTCTGCCTCCTTTGGGCCAATTTGAAGTAGGGTTTATGCAAAAGGTCACTTTTTGGTAGCATGGGTCCCCCGGCACATTCCAGGGAAATGGGTACCAGGGTATCTTCCAGCTCCAAAGCAGGGTGAGGCAGGGGCTCTGCACACTGAGAGCTGGCTCTTTGCCCCAGAAGTTGTACTCTGCTCCACTCTTTCATTGCTCTGCATTTAGAAGCAGTGGGCAAGAACTGTCCCCACCTTCAAAGGGTAGCTGGGGTCCCTGGTAGCTTATGCATCTTGTTTCTATATCTGTTATGAATAGATCCAGGAAACACCAAACTATGGTCTTTCCATAAAGATAGCAGCCTGAACATTTACTGTCCCAGAGCAGGAGAGGTGTGTGGATTGAGTTACAGTGAGTGTTGGCACGACAAGTGGAAAAAGCAGGGCATGTAGTTTTCCATGTCTGGCTGTCCAGTGTAGCAGAACTTTGGAGGAAGACCCAACATAGGTAATGTATTTAAGCAAGTAATAATTATCCAAACTCTTAAGGAATTCATTGGTCTCAATAAAGGCAGAGTGCAGCCTGTGCGAACACAGAGCCTTTCCTAATCTCTTCAGAAGCTTCTGGAAGGCCTTATAAGGTACTTATTGCACCTCCTTTTTCATCTTCAGTCTGGCTGGGGCCTCAGCTTGAGCTGCCTCTATTTGGTGGGCACAGCAGGAGGCTGATCACAGCTTTGAGAACTGAACCAGGTGTTGGCCAATCTCTGAGACACTGGCACAGCCTGCAATAAATGAAACATTGGTGAGAGAGAAAGGTGTATGGATGAAGCTCGGAAGCCCCCCTGCTCTGAATCACAGTCTGGTATGAGCCAGGTTGGAATAGGCTGGTACTTTGATATCTCTACTCCTCAATGGCATCTTCAGCCTTGAGGTTTGGCACCGGACTCCCCCCACAAGAAGAGTTAGAAACACGAAAAAAATTATTTTTATAATAAACTGAGCAGGGTGAAATCTGGTCCAGTCAAGTCAGCAGAAAAATGTAGACAGGAAAGATACAGGGTTTGCTGTGTGCCAAGTGGCCAGAGGTGGAGATAGGCATTCCCATTTCATTTGGTCAAATAGGGGTGGGATAGGGGTGCTGTTGACAGCTGGCTGAACATGAGCCAGCCGTGTGCCCAGGTGTGATACAGGCATCCTGGCCTCTATCAGCAATGGTGTGGCCAGCAGGACCTGGGCTGGGCCCCCTGTGCTGGACCCTGGTGAGGCTGCACCTCAAATCCTGTGTTCAGGAGAGGTTTAGATTGGAAATTGTTATCAAGCACTGGACTAGGCTGCCAGTGAAGTGGTGGAGTCACCAGGTCTGGATGTATTTAAAAGGCAGGCAGATGTGGCACTTAGGGACATGGTTTCATGGTGGAATTGGCAGTGCTGGGTTAACAGTTGGACTTGATGATCTTAAAGGTCTTTTCCAACCCAAAAGATTAAATGATTCAATGAATTTCACAGCTCCAGCAAAAGGATCTCAACCTGCTACTCTTGCTGAATCCTGTGCCCCTTTGCATGTAAAGAACTGTAAAAGTCTGCTGGAGAAAAAACCAGGAATCTTTACTGCTTGAAAAAGTAGCCCATAAAACCAGATTTCGGATTTCGGCTCCAATCTCCCAGTCAACATTGCTATCCACTTGAGTTCATGGCTGCTAGAGCATGCTGATGTCTGAATACTTCTACACTGGATCTGCATGTCATACTTACTGTCACAATATCCTGCATTAGAAGGAACCCACAAGGATCATCAAGTCCAATTCCTGGTCCTGCACAGGACACACCAAGAGTCACACCGTGTGCCTGAGAGCCTTGTCCAAATGCTTCTTGAACCATGCCAGGCTTGGTGCTGTGACCACTTCCCTGGGAAGCCTGTTCCAGTGCCCACCACCCACTTGTTCATGAGTAAAACTGGAGTTTTCACCGGGCTCTGCAAATTTGCTGTTTGGTGAGGGGTCAAACAGGGCAGGTACAGCTGGGAGTAGGAGTGAGAAATGCAGAGTGAGAGTAAAAGCTTGGAGGAGACTCAAAGGCTTTTAAAGCATGTGTAATTACCAACAGACTGTATTCTCCAACACACAGAGAAAAACTCTGCATCCATTTTTAATGACTTTTTCATGCAGAAAAAAAATCAGTTGCATTTTACCTTGATAAACACTAAGTAAGTCCTGAAAAACATATGCTGCCATTCCCAGGAGAACAGAAATTCCAAGTTTTGCTTGGCTATACTTAGGAGTTTTGCATCTCTTTACTTGGGTCACAAAGCTGCTCTAACCCACTCCCTCCATGCAAACTTGATGGCTGTGGCACCTGGAATGCCAAGTGGTTTCACAGGAAGCAGAGAATCTCCTCAAGTATAGCAACAAGAACCCACACATCTCCTGCGGATTCCCTTTTTGTGATCCATCCATCGCACTCCTGATTTTATAGGGCTTGCATGCAGAAACCTCTGTAACACCCATTACAAAAAAATACTTACCAGCCAAGGCCATAGACAAGCGAAACTCATCCTGCAGAATTCTCAAGACATCTTGAAGACCTTCTTCACCCTGCCCCAACAGAGAAAGCAGTCAGGGTAAAAGGAGCACTGGCACGGAGCAGTGCTGCAGGATGCCTGCACCCTGAGAGCTGGGATAGTCCCTTAAGTCCATGCCAATTCCAGTCTCTCATGCAGATGAATGATTAAAATGATATGATGGATGTGCTCAGTTCATCACAGATTAATTTAGATGCTTTTCCTTTTGGGATACATCTGAACAGGGAAAGAAAACAAAGCTGTTTTTCACTTCTGACATTTTGTAGCTGGCTCTTTTTTTAAGCTTTCTGTTTTCCCCCACCAGTGGGCTTGCTATTTAAAATGTCAAGCCTTACAATGCTGACAGTTTTTTATGAAGTAATGAGAGTTTTATATACTTCAGAAACTGTAGTTTATTCAAATACTGGACTGAATCTTTAAAAACAATAGACTATATGTTTTTCTCTGTATGACACCAAGAAGCTCAAAAGCCAACAAAATGTATATAAGACTTTGATCTCCCTATAAAATATTGGAGGAATTAAAAATGTTTTTTCTCTTAAATTTTCTTTTTATGTCTTGCAATAATGAATGCTTTGGGTGCAGACAATGTTAGCACGTGTTTGTGCCCTTCCTCTGTTGTATGCTATGGTAATGCCACTGAGATACATCTTTAGGAAGATTCCATGGAATACAATACCAAAGCACAACTGAACCCCCCCAAATCGCATCTCCTTTCTGTTTGCATTGTGGAAAAAGTGCAGGCAACTCACAGGAACATCTTTTTCATCTTAGGCCCTTTTTTGATGTTTACTGGCAAAACAAACAGTACTGCCAACTCTTACAGGTCTTTTCAGAAGATACAGGCAATTCCTTCCACAAAGCCTAGCTACTGGAATCCACAGCAATCATACCACTGGACAAGAGTGCCATTTAAAAGAAAGAAAATGTTTCTAGACCATAAAAATAAGTATCTTTTCTTTTAGAGAAAATTCTGAAAGGTTCCATCCAGAGTGTAAAAAGAAAAAAAAAATAGCAAAAAACCCAACCAGTACAATAATATTTTAATTTTAATTATATTGTGTTTACCTTCTGGATAAGACACCTAATTCATGACTCTGGATCATAGAAATATGCCAGGAGCTAAGCAGCAAAGCTGGAACTGAAATAGCAGTGGAAAACTCAGGCATCTCCAGGACAAAGTTTTGCTCAGCCTCGTCCAAAATATTTCAGCCATCAGTGGGATGGAGTTCTATGTGTATTTCTGAAGAATTCATAGCACTGCTATGAAACTGGTGTATCAAAATCATGTACTGTTCCCAAGTATTTGCTGGAAGCAAATAAAATTGTCAGACTCCTCTTTCTGGCAAATAAGCCCAGCTCCAATTTTCTGAGTCCTACAGTATTTTAGTGCCAAACTGCAACACCAAGAAATCAGGTCCACAAAACAATGTTATCACCTTCAAAATCTCCTTGTTCAAAACCCCAGGAAATTGTGAAATTCAGTGATATTTTTAAATCACGGGAAATGTCAGGGTTTCATTCAATTTGGGATGATTCCACTTAAAACTCAGCAAAACAAAATTAAAAAATATATTCTGCACTGGTGAAAACCCTGTGACTTCAGTTGCAGGAGTGCTGGAGAGTGTGAGAAGCAGGCATATGAACTCAGAGCTCCTTACTCACCTTGTAAGCCAGGCCCCATAAAGCTGGTCTTCCAATAAAGACACATTTTGCTCCCAGTGCCAGTGCTTTTAATACGTCGCTTCCTTTTCGTATTCCACCATCCACATAAACTTCGACTCTGCCTCGTACTGCCTCCACAACCTCAACCAGAGCATCAATCTGCAAAGAAGCAGCCAGTCTCTCCTTGAGGGCAGCTTTTGATTCCAAGAGAAGGAGGATATATTCCAAAGAGACAGGCAGGGATGCAATGCTTTAGTAGGATACCGTCTCCAAATGAAACGTGATGATGCATCACAAATAGTGAGCACCAGGAGCTGCAGAACAATGTGCAGCTTGCTGTTCTGTTTCCCAGATACTTAATGCCATTTTCCAGTGCTCTGCTTATGCTGATATTCTTTGCTATCACTTTTGATAAGTGAAAAAGTAACTTTTTCACTAGATTTATGAAAGATTTAGAACATAAATTTCAATGGGATAACTGTAATCAATATTTTACTTTCATTTGAGACAATGATGAATGATACAGCTGTTTGCAAAAAAGACTGATGTCAAACTTCTACTCCTCAAACTACCTAACCTTACATTTCAACTTAATCCTGGTGACCACTTGTTGAGTGCCTCCCCATAAAGCATCTGTGAAGAGTTTCATTTGCTGTGTAGTACAGTCAATCATTTCTTCCAGGTTAGGTCTCCTGATTCCCCAAGGTCTTTTCTGTAGAGTCCAGCATGGATTAGAGCCTAGGATGTTATTGCAGGGCAGCACCACACAGAGATGCTGACCCCAAAGGCAGTACAACCAGGGGCAGGATATTGCACTAAACATAATTAACTCTCCTTCAGAGCAAAGCCAAAAGGCTCTTTTCTGCAGTGTTTTATACCCTTTTGCCTTCTTTTAATCTTCTTTTTTTTTTTTCTGAATGTCAAGCTGAAAACCTTCAGGCTGAAATTTTCTAGGACTAGCTCAGCAAGAGCCAGGCTTGGCACCAGAAGAATAGCAGAGCCCAACTAGGTATCTATTCCTTGTCTGTGTATGTAAAGCGACTTTTAAGGTAGAAGAGCAGCTAAATGTGGATGCCATTTCTGTTATTATGCCTTTAGCATTTGTTTTATTAATTTTTTTTATTCATTATTGTCAGCCTAGACGTAGAATAGAAGAGAATTCCCTGGTACCTATTTTTATTTTACAAAAGAAAATCGAGAAAAGAAAGTTCATAAGATACCGTGCAATGCAGAACTGTAAAATAAGAGCAATTGGAAAAACTGTCAGAAGCCAAATTACGCCAGTGAAATACACACACGTCCAAACAACGCATGATTTCTTTGTACAAATTAAAAAGCAGGGGAATTTTTCTCCAGATAAGTTATCCTTTTTCTGGCTCATGCAAGTCAATAAATTTCCACTTAGACTTGAGCCTGTAAATACGCAAGCAGACCTCTCACTAAATCTAGCTGCATTGTTTTGCATGTTTTGACAGATGTGAACAATGAGAATACATTATGCTCTCATTTGTACATTTTTGGTTCCAGAGCTTTGTTTTCTTTTTGCTGCAGTGTGCAAGGAGTTTGTGTGCACTGCACCAGCTAATGGAGACACAGGCAGAAACTCTTCCTGACGTAGGCCAGTAGTTTATCTGCACTTACATGGGTCCTGTGATACTTACAGAACCCTCCCAAGAAGCTGAGGAAATACTTCAATAGGTAGTCCTTGTCAGGGCATGGACCTCACCAGTTTAAAGCTAAAGTACATCTGCACACATCCATGGCCACTGGACAAACTCAAGTCCACCAGAAGTGTACACACAAACCCGGGCACAGAGATACCCAGGTTAATGCAAACGTGCAGACCGTAAACAGGGAAAAGGTGGGACATGTGCTCTCTCACTTACAGTGGCAGGTCCTTCATCCAGTTGCCTTCCTCCATGATTGGACACAATAATTCCCTGAACTCCATGTCTCACTGCCAGCTCTGCATCTTCTCTTGTCAAGATGCCTTTGATGATGATGGGCAGGTGGGTCAGGCTCCGCAGCCAGTAGATATCATTCCAGGTGACCGAAGGGTCCAAGCTGTTGGGTGGCAGTCCGTACTCAGACCAGTCATCTCCCTACACCCAAAAGGAAACAACAGGCTGAAACAATACACAGGTCCCTTGGTGTCTTTCCTTGCCCTAGAACAGACTAATCAAACTTGCCAACAGACATGTTCATCAGCTCCAGAAATGTCACGTCTCTGGAGGAGAATAATTACAATGGGGGTGGAGATCAGTGTCTCTAAGGCAGCTGGATGGGGATTTTGAAGACAGAATCCAGTCTGGCAGGAGGTCAAGCCAGGATGCTGCAGAACCAGCAGGGGAGAAGATACGCCCCGGTACAGCAAATGCCAAGGCAGCAGTTACCCAGTGGTTTTTGTCTCATGTGGTACGTGCCAGCGCAGTGAATGAAAGGACAGGCTCATTTTACAAACCTCAAAGGCTCGTTCCAAGTTCTTCACTTTCATGTGGGGAGGAAGACAGAAACCATTGCGGACATCGTCGCGTCTCTTGCCTGTGTAGGGCAGATCCGCGGTGAGGACGAGGCCCTGGAAGCCCGAGGCCTCCGCCCGCTGGACCAGCTGCTGGGACGCTGCCCTGTTGCGGTGGATGTAGAGCTGGAACCAGCGGAGGCCACCGGGCGCGGCTGCGGAGATCTCCTCCAGCGTGCAGGTGGAGTAGGTGCTGGCAATGTAGCAGGTGTTCATTGCTCTGGCCGCTTGGGAGGGGTTGGGAAGGAATCAGAAACAAAGGGATTTGAACATTCTTGCCAGACATCAGGTACAAAACCATGCACTGTTTGCAGACACCACCCAAACTCCTGTTTCATGTGATCCTACAAAGCACAGGGCAGCTGTGCCCCCGGAATTAACAGTGACTGTGTTTACCATGCACCCTTTTTGGTCCATGGTTAAGAAAGCAGAAAAGGGAGAGGTAATTAACCAAGCTGTGCTTTCATTTTGCAACTACATTTTTTTAAAAAGCATGAATTTTATCTTTATGACTGAGTCCTCACAGGAATGCACTGCTAAATCTACTCAGTGTACACAGATGAAAAAATATTTCTAGGGGTCAGCTCCCCAAACCCACCACAGAATTTGTGAAAAGGGGTATCTTTTTCTCCAAGGGAGACATTTCTTAACCAGTAACAAGGAATTCACAGTCTGAGTCCCATTTACCACTTTCACAAAACATATAGAGCCCCCAGGACTGAAAACCTTATGTGGTTTTTGGTGTGAGCCAAAAATGTGTCCACTGCCCTTTTTTTAAGTTTGCAGCAGACTCCATGGGGCTGAATTTGTATGGTGGTAGCTGGAGAAGAAGCACATCTATACTGCTTCCCATGCAGGGTGTCAGAAAGTGGGAACAGAGTTTGCCCCTTCAAGCCTGAAAATTTTTCTCAGTCACACTTCAAGTCATCCTAACAGCTTCTTGAGGCTTTTCTGCAACTCCCTTTTTGCTACATGGCACCAGAGCAGAAGAGTACCTCTGGCTGTGCTTTTCTCTCCATCAGGCCATGCTAGCTGGTGGAAGCCTGTAGGGGCGATTCCTACAGGAAAGCTGATTTCTGTTCCCAGGATTTTAGTCCTAATGTCCGTCACGGATACGTCCCGCAGCATACGTGGCCGGAAACGAATCCTGTAAGGGAGAAAAACCCCTTCAGGATAGTAGATGTTCAGTGAGTTTTCTGAAGTTTCATGGAAGGCAGGTCTTCATTCACCAATTGCAAAGCAGGTATGTGAGCCAATGAAGAGAACAGCACACAACAAAGACTCTTTGTCCTTTCTGTTTGCTTTTAGAGGTCAATTCAGCCAGCAGTTCAGTCACTTCTACTTTTCATTAATCCTGCTTTACTGGCCACAGTACTTAATTTCTGCATCTCCTGCCTCGGCTCACTGTGTCTTGTTCTCCCACTGTCCATCCCCAGGTTCCTTCTACTTGCGGCCGGGCTGAGCCTTCCACTTCACCAGGCCTCACTGTACAGTGTGTCTGCCCTCAGGCTCTGCAGCATGTTCCCCAAATCCCACCCTACTTGCACATAGGCTTCCTGCTGTTCACAAGGAGCTCAGTGTTGTGTTTTATTCTATTATAGCTACTCGTGCCCCTTCCTGTCACGCCACACATACCATAGCACACTGTACCCTACCCTACCCTAGCACTTGCCTGTACCCTCAGCATCCCTAAAGCCTCATACAACCCATGTCATACTCAGTCTGGCATCAGAGCATACAATATATGTCACTCAGGTTTTGCATTTAGCTTGGGGACCCCCTGGAAAGGACCCACCTGGAAAGGACAAGGTGTTAGGTGTCTTTGCTTGTGAAGTCCAAACACTTGCACAAAAACAGTTTAAAAGGTCCCCGTACAACCCCCTTCATTTCCTCCTCACATTACCTTTTATATGCCAGGATGTTTTCATCTCGTGTGGTACAGTCGTCTGCTCCAGCTGCAAAATAATCCCAAGCAATCTTGGGTAAATACTTCTTAGCATAAGCTTCGAAGTCTGAAAGACACACCATAGCCATTGCTGAGAGAGGTGCAGGGGACCTTGAAGAAAAGAATAACATGGAGCAGAAATTAGATCCCTAAACTGTCATTCCCTCTTTCAGGGGCTCTTATGTCACTGAATACAAAACCTAGAGCCATCTGTCTTAGAAGAGCTGCTGAGAGGTTATCTCGGTCTATCTTGCACATCAGTCTATGAATCCTCTACCCTACTACAAAGAAAACTTGCAGATGCAGCCATGAGAGGCAGGAGGAAGCTTGCATCGCTGTGCCTCTCTTCATTCTGTTCTAAACAGCAGCCTGAAGAGGACATTTTAGGTCCTCTGCTATTTCAGTTGTGTAATTCTGTCATAAGTTCCATCTTAAAACAAGCTGCATTATTTGTTCCACTAATTCTGCTCAAAGGTTGTCCCAGAACATCATTTGTTAAATTACCCCTAAGGACAGCTCCATGACTGAACAATTAGTTACGGAGCACAGTGATGGAATTCAAGATCATGAAATCTGGAAACAGAGTCTACATCTAACCTGCTCCAGCATGAACACACTGTAAAACTATGTCCAGACTTTGAGTGCCAATCACTGTCAAGGCCAGTGCTGTGGAAAAAACAAAGCATTTTCTACAGATCTTCCTTTCTCTTCTCTAACAAATATCTTCGGGGCATTTGCGTTACATGCTGGAGCATTGATATATACTATAAAAGGAACATACAGAATTTGGACAAACCATGAGAAAACACTGGCAAAAAACAAATTCCACAACATGAAACATGTTTCTGAGAACTACCCTCAGCTTTTCAGGGAATGGAAGTGAAGTTGTGTGACCCAGATGTCTAATCAAACCAACATAAATGCTGCCCAGAAAGTGCCTGCACTTACATACTTTTGAAGTAGCAAGAAATAAAAGCTATGCAAATTAATGTTTTAGCAAACCAACCCCGTATGTGCAGAAATATGTACAAAACACAGACAGAGTCAATTTTCTAAATTGTTTGTTGCAATTACTTCCATGGCACTGATTAAAATAGGAATTTAGCAAGGTATGTGGAAACATGAAGTTTTAAAACAGCTGTGGCTCAGTCTGACTTTTCTAAAAAATGTACAGGAAGAAGTAAGTATCCTAGTTTTCAGGATTAACCTCCCACTGCAGATTAGCCAGGGTTGCAAGCTTCACCAAAATCAGTCCCGTGTGTCCCATGCTGTACACTTCTGGCACAGATAAACACACAGGTTATGTACACAGAAGCAACCTGTCAAACTGCAGGTACCCTGTGTCTCACTGACTGAAGTACCCGTGTCTGCATCTGAAAATTAGGACTCACAGTTCTCTGCTAGTAAAGAGCCCAAGATGAGGAACTTGTTGGAAGAGGAAGAAGAAATGCAACTGATTTCTTCAGTATTTTTCTGTCTCCTCTGACAGGCATTAGGTAGCAGGGGGTGTAAGTATTCCAAGCCTGCTCTCTCTGACTTCAAGACATCAAACATTGCTGATAGTGCAAGTCTTCATATATAGATTGTGACATTCTTTAAAACATCTGTCACAACTTCTGCTCTTCTGACTTTTAGAAAGGTCAGAACCATCATTAACCCATTAAGGTAAACCAAGTCCTCTCATGGCAGAATAAACATGAATTTTAAACAACCCAGGCCCAGTCCTGTCTTCCAATTCAGACCTCAGTTCAGACTTACTGTGGGTTTCAGGGAAAGCTGCAGGGGGTGAGAGCCTCTCCTTCAAGTTTTCCTGCAAACAGGATGTCGAGGAGGTCTTTTCACTGAGTAGCTTCTGTTTCTTCTGCAGTCAATAAGCAACCACCAGAGATTAAAGCTCAATCCTGCGGTAAACTTTGTACTGTTTGTATAACACTAACTTTGTTTTGCTATCAGGAGATTAAAAATCCCTTCTAAAAACATGCATCACCTTGTCAGCATTGTGATTGCTTGGGACAGAGCCTGTTGCTGAGCTCTTTGTCAGTGGCTGATGACTGTGCATTCATTTAGGCAAGCAATTTGGGGGTTTTAATGAATCTCTGAACTGTTGGTAACTTGTTGCTCCATCCTACCAAAACGATGATTCACAGACAGTATGAGCTGTTACAACTCCCAGCTACAAAGCCTGGACTCTTTACTAGCCCATGGGAAATGTTTTTTGCTTCCTACAGTGCATAAACAACTAAAATACCCTTTGTCTTCTGCCATTTTTAATGGCCTATAAGTGCCCTTGTCAGGACTGAGGTACCAACAGTTTTATGATATTGATTTAAATTTACAAGATATGAAAAATAAACACTGGACAGTTTTATTTGGCTTTTGGCTTCTTTTAGCCTTTAGGGTTCATGCTTTCAACATTTCCATGCAAGTATGAGAGCCTGAAGCTTTAGTTTTTGCTAACTGAGAATTGAGATATTACAATAGCAGGTGCAGAGGACGAGGCAGAAAGTTGTTAAAACATTCCTGAAGTATTGTTGGCCTCAGAGTTCAAGCAGCCCAGACAGGGCAGTGAGGGATCTACAGCACTGGGAAAAAGCTGGAAGCTAAACAGAGCTGCAGCCTCAAGACCTAGTGTTGAACTGGCTGGTCTGGCCCAAGAGTGCAGACCTGACATATCTGACAGCAGAAATTATAGGTCACTGATGCCATCTGTGCAGCTGTAGTGAACACCTATTCCTTCTGTTACACAAGACCCTGCCCAAATTCAACCAGACATGCTCATGTCTGCTACTGTCTTTTGAAACTTTTTAAAATTCAGCCTTCAGAGCTCATTATCTGCTGACAGCACTGTTGAACTGGCTTCTGGCATGCATAGCTGTGGATACAGGTGACATGAACTAGACAAGGTGTGCACACTTAGCTGGAGTGACCACGAGCTCCTTGGTTTGCTTCCCCACCCAGCAGATGAGCCTTCAGGTCACTTCTGAAGAGAAGAGCAAACTGCTCTCTCAGTGTGCACACAGCCCAGTGCATCCCTGGGAAGGCAGGAAAAATCCTGCCCTCATTCTTCCTCCACTAGATGTCAGGTTTGGGTCATATATATCAATCTACGTTGGTAAAAGCAACAAAAAGAACCCACTACTTGCCGGCCTTCAAGGCACCATGGCCTTAAAAAATCGCTACGATCACACCACAAGAGTGCTGCTAATATGTTTGGAAACCTTCACTCCCTGTGCCTTATTTTTAGCATTTTCTGGAGCGCAGCACAGCAATAAATGTAGCTACATCTGGCCTGATCTTTGTTTCAGCCTACAAGTTGTCTGCAGGGTCCTCTGTCATATTTCTCATTATGCTGATCTCAGTACTTCCCTACTTTAGGGAACAGAGCTTTTTAGGGATGCACATTGCAGCCAATTCAGCAAACCATAAAGTTTATGCTTTCATGATTATCATAATTTTACGTGAATTAAAAATAGTCTGTGACTACTGTATTTTGGATCAGGAGAGGGGGAAAATCTATGTGTTTATGCTGTGGCTTTTAAGAGGCTGTACTTTGCATCTAGATATATTTTCTTCTTTCAGCAATGGACTCAATTCAAAATAGCAGTGACTTCTGGTCCCAAAAGTAATCTCTGATACCAGTAATACTTCTGATTTAGCTGTGAAGCTGTAATCTGAGGAAATCAAAATTTGCCACAGAGATAATATCTTTTATTACAACCCCTGGATATACTTGAAAAAAGTGGACAAGTTTTAAAATCCTGGAGCCTTTTTATTGGAGTACAGTAAAAACCTTAAAAAGACTCTCTAAAAACTTTGCTGGACACCTAGCTGTCTTCTTTTGAAAACTGAAGAAAATAACATAGGAAATAATTACACATCTGGTCCAGCCTTGCAGGTAGAGTGTCAAGCAGTCAACAGCCAAAGCTTGATTTTTGGACAGATCTGTGTAGCCGGGCTTTTGCAGCTGCTTACTTTTCAATACTAACATAGTCAAAGGCTCGTGAGTCCAAATACAAAGATCCTCTAAATCTGTGCTCCAGTCCCTATTACAGTCACAATGCTCCTTCCTCCAGTTGGTTGTATTTGTTTGCTTTTCACAGATGGCAAATCACCGTGGGTCAAGCTGACATCTCTCTCCCTGATGCATCCACTACTGCTCAGCTCAGTCTGGGACTCTAAAACACTTTGGTGAAGAATCTGGTGAACTCCAAGCAATGTAAATAATTCAGATCACATAACAGTTTGCATACAGTCACCACTGTTTCTCCTTATCAGATGTCTTGCTTGGGCATATGCCTCCTGTTCGGAAGGAAAATGCTTTCTCCTTGCGTGTCAGTCATGCAAGAAAGTTTTTCCCAAATTTAATACTTACATAGCCATCCCTCTGTTACAGGTGGAGATGGCAACAAATCTTTTATTTAACGTTGCCTAACAGTTTTGATTACAAGATCTGTTGTTCAGTTGCTTTTAATTTTTTCATATTTTAGTCATTCTAGGCTGAATTTTTCCATCCTTGTTCTCTGTGTACGGATGAATTTTATTTTGGGAACATTTCACTGAAAGTTGGTCAGCAACTTCCAAAAATGAGGTTAGTGAAAAATATGGTTGGCCCATGCTGAAAATGTCTTACAGTGGTTTCACTGCAGTTCAGTGCTTCATGCAGGGGCTTGAAATTAGCAGGGGTTGATCCCTGGAGACATCAGCCTGTACTTGGTGGCCATATGAAAATCCTGTCAGATCTGACCTAGCTGTAAATCATTGCTTTCCACCTGCACATGGTCTGCAGAGCTTGTCTGAAATCCAGATGTTATCTTTGCTGAAGACTTGCCCAGTGCAGAGCATGCCTCTGCCATAGGATCTCAGCCCCAAATATGAGCCAAGGGCAGACAGTTGGCTGTGCCCTACTCTCCCTCACTCCGTACCACCCAGAGTTGGATGCAGCCTAAAACAGCACTGAAGTGGAGAAGGAAAAGAAAAATAACGGCTCAAAAGAGGATCTGCAGGACAGCAACCAGGGACAGGCAGGGAGGGATGTGCAGAGGAAACAAGGTCAGAGACAGAGCAGGTGGGAGCCAAAAGGGCAGGGATATCCTGGGATGGCAGGGTTTCAGGAGGATAGAAGGATCAAGAGACAGGGATAAATTTGGGAAAGAGGCAGAAGGGAACAACCTATGACACACTGTTCTAGTGTTTTAGGAGACTACCAAGCATCTAGCCATTCTTTCTACAACCACCTCTGCCTCCAAAACCCAGAAGAGAACTTGATTTATGCTCAGCATTCATCTGAATTTTTTGTGATATCCCTTCTTTCATCTCATCCTTACAATTTTTTTTTTCATTTCTCCTTTCCCTCCCCCCAAAAAAACCCAGAAGAATTCGGGATCATTCTTCTGTGTCCTACTGGAAGTCTGTTCCATTTTATCTCTTCAGCTGAGGAAGATCTGGAGTGCTTTGTGGCACTGAAGAGAGATAATGCAGTCTTTTTCCCCGGTTACCCCTCTTCATAAAAAACCTGGAGCTGTAAACTCTGACACCAGCAATGCTTGAATAAGTCCGATAGGCTGGGAGGAAAGATCACATCAGTGTTTGGTGTAGGACACCCAGTTAGGTCATGTGAGGAGTGATGACCTGCAGGTAGCAGGGAGGGTGTGTGCAAGCGGGGTCATGGGCTGAGCAGACCATAACAAAATATTAAAAAATGGACTTCAGAGAGCAGATGCAGAGTCACTGAACTACTGCTGGGAAATGCCGAAGAAGGGAGGACAATGACTGTATATTCCCAGTATGAAAACATACAGCACCCCTCAGGTACATATCTAAGACTACTGTCAGGCAAAGAACTCCACAAATAAGTACAACTTACAGTATTTATGAAAAATATGGGTAAAGTGTGAGGTGAGCAAGAACAGAGTTGGGAGGAAGGTCCACAAAAGCTGTTTGGTTCTCACCAGCTGCTGCCAATGCTGTCTCCAAAGACACTGAGCTCCCACAGGGTGGAGCAGCAGAGGAGTCCAGACACGACTCAGGTTGCAGTTTTTCCCTTGATTCCCATGGACAGCTGTCCCTCTTAAAGCCAGGGAGTCAGAGGCAGCTGGATATGACATTAATCATGATACACCCTTATGTAGGTTTAGTTATGGGTTGTTTTGTCCCTAGCCTTACCTGGCCTGCTGGGCCAGCTAGGTTTGTGTAGCTGTGTGGCCTTCCTTCTTGGCTTTGTTTCTAAAGTACTGTGGTGCTGGCAGTGAAGGAAGTAGCTCACTCAAATCCTCAGAGGACACTAAAACCAGAAACAAGAGGTACCTGGGACCTGCCCTGATCTGAGTCAAAGAGCACTCTGCGCTTGGTGTCCCATTTTATCAGCTGGAAAACGTCCTGGTAGCTTCTACTTGCAGTGAGAGTGATCCTGCTATCAGCAGCACCATTTGGGAACCACTGAGGTCTAAGTTTTTGTCAGCCACTGGATAACATTCACAGAAGAATAGAAAAGTAGGGTGGAGAGGAGAAGCCATCTAGTCCACTCCTGTTCCTGAATTCAGAATTAGCTACACCCATGCCTGCCTCCACTCCACTCCACTCCACTCCACTCCACTCCACTCCACTCCACTCCACTCCACGGGCATGCCACTTCTTCCAAAGAAAACCAGTTTCATTGATTTACTATACAAGGAAAATTTACAGCTGTTTCATCTGGATCTCCCTTCCTGTAATTTCAGTTTTTTCCATCCATAATGGGCACAAAAAAGATTTATTCCCTTTCTCTTTATATCTATTTAAAAAATATTTAAAGTTCACTGACGGGCCACCCCCTCTATTGTCTCTTTTCTAAATCAACTTATGCAAATTCCTTTGGCTTTTCATCACGAGCCATGTTTTCTAGACTTCTGGTCATCCCAAGTTCTGTCCTCTGACTCTCCAGCTGTTCAACATCCTTCCTTAATTAAAGCACCAGGAACTGGCCATGATCTTCCAGCTGAGTCCTCTCCTGGCCTTCATATGGAACAAAGGAGACAGATTATGCCAATACTCCTGTTTATTCAGCTGTGATGATAGACATTATTTTTGTGTTCATTACTCAGCAGTATGTTCCTTACTTATTTCTTCAGATGTGCCATTCCATCCTGAGATAAGAAAGGAGACAGACACTTTTGTTCATCTCTTCCAAACAAAGAAGTAGTCTCATCTCTTCTTCAACTGCAATAAGAGTCAGACTAGGGGTAATAGATGTCTCAAATCTCAGAGATCCACCACCTAGCAAAGAACTCTCATTTTTTGCTAAAAATGCTGAGAGGTGTCAGATGACATAAAAAGACTCCACCCTACATACATGGCAGAGACACCGTAATATATCCAGGAAGTCACCTCAGAGAAACAGAGACAGAGAAAATTGTATGGTATAAAGGAAGCCTTTGAGTGACAGTGTCAAGAACAATTTCTATCGTGAAAGATCCACCTCAGCCTTGAGATTTCGTGGTGGTGGAAGTGCAGAAAATAAAGGAGATATTCATGAATCTCAGTGTTAATGAGACTGTGGACTCAAAAGTACAAATGAGAGGCTGCTTTTACCCTTGAGACTGAATTAGTGCTTAAGCTGAGCCTAGGGCTCTGGAATACCAGAATTGATGCCTTCAGGAAAGCAAATCTCTCCTGGTGCATTGGAAGTTGGCTTGTCTACTATTGCTAATGTCTAGACTCCCAGTAGAGCTTCAGTTCTCTCTTGAAAGCAGAGAATTTGCTCTCAAGAGGCCACAGTATGGGATCAGAGGCTGCCCCAATCCCCACCAGCCCATGGCTGCCCCACTACAGAGGCATTCTTCTGGCTGAGTTGAGGCAGCGTGACCCTGTTTGCCCACTGATCTGTGGCAACTTTCCACTGAGGGGTTTCTCTTTTTGCAGCAGCTCTGCATGAAGCTTTCAGCTTGGTACACACTGCAGCCTCCAGATTCCTCAATGCAATGATGCTCTCCAGCTCATGAACAGCAGGTGATTAAAAGCTAAAGGCAGAGTTTTCCTCACAAAACTACATCCTAGCTTTTACAGATTATTTCTCCAGGTTGTTAAGATCATTTAAAGTAATTTCAAATCCTTCAAATATATTCTGTGTTAGGTAATCCATTTGATTAGTTAAAAAGATAGCAATAGAGATCTCAATCACCAAGTTAAGTCTGACTATCAAGGACTACTCTCTGAATATATTGTTAGGTCAGTATTGCTCTCAACTGTTGAAAATTGTACACAGATATTTCCTTATCTTGCATCTTAGAAGCTTATATGAGACAATGTTCAAAGCCTCACTAAAGTTAAAATAATGTTTCTGCTGCTGTTCTTCCCTAGACACAAGTCCCATCACAGGAACATATTAGATTGGTTTGGTATGACTTTTCTTAATAAATCCACTCTGTTTGCCACTCACCTTGTAGTTGACTTCTGGAAGCTCAACTATAGCTTCCCCTGCCCCCTCACTATTGAAAAAAAAATGTAAGAGGCAACACATTCATCTCTGTACCTCACAGTTCCTCAAAGATAGCAGCTAATAGTGCTGGCATTGCTTCAGACAACCCTCCCAGTATCCTAGCAGGAATTTCATCAAGTCCAGCTGATTTGAAAATATCCAGCATATCTAAGTCTCTTTCATGATATTGCTTGGTCTTGTGGCAAATTGAAAACATCCTCAGACATTCTTAGCAAAATGAAGGCCCTAGACAGTAATTTTGAAATTAAAATATTCCCCAACAGGCTGGAAAACCCAGGTAGCTGGGGCAAGCTGACAGGGTGGAAAAGGCCAGGCCCAACATGAGCACCCTTAGGAGATAAAAAAATGGGAAAGTTCTGAATCCTCGAGGAAATCAGAATTCAAGAGATGCAAGTAATCCAGCAGGGAAAGGAAAACAAACATAATGAATTTTATACAAGGTGCCAAAAAAAGAACCAATGTAGTGGTACACTCACTTCTACATAACCTTTGAAATCTAAAAAAGGAGACAGAGAAGAAGAATGTTTGATCCAAAATTCAGACACTGATTTACCATACATATTGGAAACCTGGAGTAAAGAAGACCATCAAAGGGACACTAAACACAGGCTATAAAATACAGAGATACACTGTGCAGGAGGAAGAGCATTGCTTTGCCTCATTGAAGGCACATAATCAAATCAAGTCTACAAGTTCACCATCTCAAGTAACAGGAAGTCTGTACTGGTTGAAATTCCAGGCCTAAATAGGAAGATTATTGTTATGACAGATAATGTTACTGACCCAGGACAGCAAAATGCCTTGAATTTAATACACTGGAAGAAATCAGAGAGGCAGGAAAAACAGAAGCAATGCGAGACATCAACTGCCCTCCTGTAGATTGACAAATGTCATACCAGCAGATGAAACAGAGATGACATTTTTGGGCTCTGTCAGCAACTATTCCATGGAGCATCTGGTCAGAGCCCACAGGAGCAAAGGCAGTCCTCAGATTTGTGGCTCTAGCCCTTCCAATGGAAGCTCCACTCTGTGACAGTGACCACAGAGAGCTCAGCTTCACCAGCTCTAGAGGAGCACTGAAGGCCAAACACGCCACTGCCATTGTCCTCCACTTCAAGAAAAGCCATGCAGGAATGAGGGAGCTTGTTAAAAAGAATCTAGAAAGGTCAGCAAAGAGAAATCCTAGCAAACAGCATGGAAACTTCTGAAGAACACCAGACTGGAAGCATAACACCGCTGCGTATGACCTATTGAGAAAGGCTGGAGAATGGATTAAAGGAGGCCAGCACATATAAACATCCAAGTAAGCAAGTTTATTAGCAGTAAAAAGGCAATTTCCAAAAAGATGTCTATTGTATCCAAACCAATAAAATGAAAAGAATAGTGTTGTCAGGCAGATTAAAAGCAAAAATCCTAAAAGAGTTTGAGGAGAACTAGCTAAAGAAATCAAAACTAGTACTTCATCAAAAATGTCTGGAGAAAAATCTTGCTAGGGGCTCTGCATGGCCAGCTACTGATTAGGCAAAAACCAGAGACAATTAAACCATTCTGCAGGGCTTTTCACTGGGAAGAACAGGGAAAAAGTTTTCACATGGGGGGAAATGCAAAAGGTATATCTGAAGTCAAAGTAATTGTGGATGAGATTTTGTTTCACATACACAAAGTGAGATTTTGCTGGAGTCAGATGATACCTAGCAGAAATCAAGGATGGAAACCCTGAATTACTAATCACACGTGCAACCTTCCACTTGGAACCTCCTGAGGTCCTGGAGACTGAAAGGTGACACATACAAAGCCAATCTTTAAAACACATCCTGGGGGACACACAGGCAAACACAGTTCTTATGCTTCATAATACTTTTTAAATGTAGAAATGTGAACAGCACAGCTCCAGAAGACCAGGGTGTGCTTGCATCAGAGGGCAAATTCTTCTGTTGACAAATCATTAGCATTCAGCAGAGAATTCATTTTTCATATGTGAAGAAATAGAATATAATTCAAGTGAGTCAAAATCTTTGTGTAAAGAGAAGTCTTTTCTCAGAGCCTTCCTTGGATATCTCTGAAAGGATCATCAGCAGATTGTCGAAGACAGCCCTGTAGGCAGAATCTGGCGTGATCTGTCCCTCACCAAAGCCTGCTAAGTACACGAAATAGCCAATGTATAAGAAGGAAATTAATGAAAAAAATAATTGAAATGAAGGAAATAGAGAGTAGTGATAAATATTCTTCAGAGCAGATGTCTCCAGAGGAGCTGCACAAGGATCTGTGCTGGAGCTACAAGTATCCTTGATCAAAACAGGAGAAGAGTTTTCATATACCTCTTTCCTACATAGAATCCTAGAACCGTTTGGGTTGGAAAAGACCTGTAACTGTTCCTCCAGTAGAATCCTGTGGGAAATGTGTCAAGGACTGTCCATATGGTGTCATTAGCCCTTTGAGTGACCAGTCTAAGGTAGCACCATAGCTACACTCAGGCCAGGAGAAACAAGCCATGCAAGAATCACCCTCTACCGTATGTACCCATTATCACAGGCCCCCTTGCCTTCAGACTCTTCAGAGTTCCTTCTAAGTCTGAGAAGAAGGTACTGAGCTGTCTTCTCTGTAACTAGACTTCCCAATTCCTCTGTTTTGCATTTTTAAAGAAATGGAAAGACGAACATTCCTTATAAACACGAGCTGCAAATAAAGGTACTCGTTCACATCTCATTCCTTAAATATTGACAAATATTTTAATGGTTTACAGCTCTCTAGGCACAACCACACTTCTTTGTTACGCTTGCATTAGGATCAGTTCTGCTGTTCAGTCTGAATTTCTTGTTCAATTTCATCTTACTATGCCAAGGTGTCATCAATACAGTTCTAGTCCTAGGCTCCTTTATCCTTTACCATCCATCTCCCTCTTCATCCAGGTCTTCCTGTTTTCTTCATATTTATGCATAGTGTTTATGGAAAAAAAATGGCTGTATACTTTCAAACTATCCAAAATTATGAGCCCTGAAAGAACAGAAAGAATTCCTTGGGTTTTGTTTGTTTTCTTGAATGGATTGGCTCCACTGAAACCAGGCATGAATTTGTTCAATTTGGCCTCCTCTCCTACCAGATTATTAAAGAGCTCTTTAGAATGTAGTATCTCCTACAATGAGAAATTTGAATGACTGCAGCATTTACAGTGCAGTTTTTATTTTTTTATAGGCACCATTTATTTCTCATCATTTTATTTTAGGGCAAACGAAAGCTTGTGAAAAAAAAATAAGCAATCAGTCTTCTTTAATTAAGGGTTATCATTCCCTCTGGTGAATTTGAGGAGAGCGGGAACAGAATAAATTTCTCTTCATTTCCTCACTGGGAATATTAAATGCAATGTAACTAATTTGTCTGCGAATTAAATTTCCAGCTCTTTTTCCAGCTCTTTAGTGCTGGTCTTATCTTTTATTTTACTGCAGCAGGGGAAGATGCAGTACTATGCTAACTGAGATATAGTGGAGGGAATAAGCTTCCTGCTTTTTCTGGTATTGAATTTCTGTAACAAAGAGAAGTAAATGCAGAAAATAATATATGTAGTTGCTCTAGGAATCAATTTCTTATCAGTCTTCTCAGCCTATTGAAAAAAATAATTCTCCTTTAGACAGCAATACTTTCAACGATGTTGGAATCATTATTTTTCAAATGTAGCATTCTTTCTCCATTTACACAGATTTCATGCATGTCATTTCTGCTGGCTCCTATTAGCCAGAATGGTCTATGGCAGAAGCTTTAAAAACAGCCCCTCTCAATGCATTTTCATGGAGGTCCAGAGCCTTGGCAAGGTTTGTGTGAGGGGCAGGTGTCAGTGCCTGTGAAAAGGTTCCTCAGGCTGGCCTGAAGGACACCAGAACTTCGCAGTGCCTTGATTCCCTGCAGCACTTCCTGCTCTGCTCCTTCCACAAGCAAGGCCAGCACTATCCTCCAACCAAGCATCTGCCCTGATAAAAAGGTTTGTTTCTTGAAAGTAAAAGAACTTGCAGAGTAAACAGATTCCAACCTAGCAGAACAACATATCTGCTTGCAAAGAGAACCCACTGACAGTCCTGTACATTCATCTTCTCTCCCTTCCTCTGTCCCGAGGGCTTTATAAATGTTCAATGGATTTTCCAGCTGTGTTGTGTTTGAAGCCTGAAGTTTGGCCGTTGCCCTGTTAGTTTGGATGTTGGTGGGAAATGTTGCTTACTTGCTGGCTACTGCTTTGCTCTCCTGCTTACTTTTTCTCCAGCAATGCCAATTCTTTCCCCTGTGAAAGCATTATAATCTCAAGTACAGTAAATCATCTCACTAATAATGTCATCTTAAAGTTATTATATCTCATTATTCTAATTAATTTGCAGTGGTTCCACATTTTTCACCCAGCTCCATGTGGGAGAAAAGAGGATATACAGCCTTTCTCAGAGCAGAATTAAGGATGGGCCCTAAGAACGATCCTAAGGTAAATTCTAGATAAAACAAAGATCCTTTGTTTTCCTAATCTCCCATGTTTGGGCTGTGTTTTACATGTGACAGAGTGAGCAATTAACAAGCTTATACCAAGTTTAATAACTTATTGACCACTACTGAACAAAACAAAACAAAGAAACCCAACTGAATATGTTTGTTACATTTAAGTGTGAATTGTTCATTATGCAAAAAATTTCTTGCCCTATTTACTATATGAGTTCACTAAAAACTATCTTGATATGGAACTTGATGCTTCTGGAAGAAGCCTTTCTATGATCTGCTGTTCTACTTTTCCTTTACACCTATATCTGCCTGCTAACCCACTAATCAAATGAACTCCTCCATAAGCATTTATTTATTTATTTATTACATTTTATATATGTTTGCAGTTCTGTTTGAACTACAGTTCTTCCTTGCAAGCTTTCCTTGCTGAGGAAAGCAAGGACTTTGTGGCTAGGAAGTGGCTGCAAAGCATAGTTTGTAATTTCCATACTCCATCTCACCTTTAGCAATTCACTTCTCTGGATGTTCCTTCACTTGGGACTTCTGTGCTTACTGAGGGACAATGTCCTGCAGAATATGCAATTTATGGTATCCAAATAATGGTGTAGGACACTTGACAGAATGCTATTGGCAAGTAGTCACCTTCTTGTCAACACTTTAAGTTTTTCCTCCCTATCTCTAGAAATTTTGGCATATCTGTCTGGCCTGGCGTAGGCCTATTACACCCTAAATTCTAATCAGACTATCAGATGGAAATGGATAAAGTACTGGTGGGTGATCTACTGGTAAAGCAGAGAGAGCACAGGTTTATCCTTGTCCTTCTGGGTTCTTTAGCATTGTCCTGGTATCTTGGCGAGACACCAGCTGTCGGTGATATGGGGTAAAGGATGAGATTGTTTCCTGACAAGATACATTCAACAAGCAGTGTTGAATCTCCACCATCAGCCTCTTTATCTGTGGAATCCATCAGGTGTTTTCTCTGCTCTTCTCAAAGTTTACACATTTGAGGCCTCGGTCCTTATGGCTGTGCCCTCTGTAGCCCAAGTCCATCATCCTGAAATAATCCTGGGAAGTACAGGGCAGAGACACATCAAGAAGGCACCATCCTCTACAGAAGACAGATCCTGAAACCTTGTGAAACACAAGGGAGAACATGCCTTTTTGCATTTTAGAGGAAATTAAGAAAGAATAAAGGGTAAGGTCAGTCAGTAGTGGCCTGCTTTGGAGGAACTTATTGAAATGGAAGTTTGAATGCATCTTGTGTGGCTCAACATCTGCTAGAGTGGAAAACCTGAGTGACAGAATTAGATCCAGGTCTGAATAACATTTGCATGTGGGTCAAACATATTGCATATATTTGATCTGGTTAGGCTCCTTGGCTTAGACCAGAGGAAGAACCAAACAAAGTAAAAAAATATTAAAATGGAGTCTGTTTCTATTCTCTGGTATGTTCAGCACACTTAAAGTAGCTGTCTTATCTTTTTATGAAAAACATACATGTATTTGAAGTCCTTTTCTCCACCTATCCTTTCCTCAAAGAGGCAGGGTCTGGGTTTATCATTTCCTGCTACAAGCAGGCCTATGACACAGGAACAGGGGCTCAAAAATTATGTTTGGAAAATAAAATAAAAATGCTTTAAGCAATTTACCCTCTGCTCATTACAAGGAATCCATATGCTTGGAGA
This sequence comes from Corvus brachyrhynchos, assembly GCF_000691975.1. Lineage (NCBI taxonomy): Eukaryota > Metazoa > Chordata > Aves > Passeriformes > Corvidae > Corvus > Corvus brachyrhynchos. Next base: position 12,637,479 of record NW_008237619.1, on the reverse strand, counting down.
TACAAAGCCAACCTCTTCCCTTTTCTGATTCACACAGAGGACATTCCCAGCAACACAGCATTTAAATATAGTGAATACAGATGTATAAGTCATGCTGGCAAATGTGGATAGTGAGAGCCCCAAATCTCTTTTGTGAAAACACATATGAACAACATCAAGGTCAAAGTAGAGCAGTTAATAGTGCTTTAATACAGCACAAGCCTACTCCCAGAGCCTGTTACTCCCTTAGGCATAGATCCCTTCCATTTGCACAGCTTGACAGTACGAGGACAACTGATGCTGGAAGAATATGGGCTCAGTATGTCAGCCCAGCAAAAGGAGATGAATAAGTATCATACAGATGGTGTGTGCTTAGAGGAGAGGACAGGATGGAGACACTCTCCTTATAGCTGGACCAAAATTTAATCATCTGTGCACCTGGCTTCAGACAAAGTCAGAACAGAGATGTGGTTTTAGTTAGGGATGTAAGCTGCATCACAAAGGCAGAAAGTCTATTAGTTAATGGCTAGTATCAGTTTTCATGCCTTTTAAGACCATAAATATTTTAAATATCAAGGCCTTTTTCTTTCATGTGTGTATCTATTTCTCTTAAGTGCATTCCACTGCTGTCTGTTCTCTTCTCCTCTGCTCTGGTCTGCAAAAGATTATACATGATTTTGTCTGATGTCCACCTCCAAGCCCTCAGTCATGCAAGGTATTCCTGGCTCACCACAGGTCACATCCATAATTATTTCATAATTCCTATTACCTTTGGGAGAGGATTTCACATTAGAAGACTGAGCACTCAGTTTCACAGAGACAGTGAAACTTATGACAGAGCAGGGATCAAGCACTTCTCTAGGAGATATGGATTAATTCAAGAAAGATAGTGTGAAGCTGTGACAGAGTAAATACTCCACCTGCCTACACGTGTCTGGGACTGATACAGAAGCACAAAAGCAGGCCTGTCTGACATGGTCAGAGAAGCTTCTGAGAGCCTCCAAACTGCAGGCTGGAGTCTGAAATCCGTGTCCGGGTGAGTACTGTTTGATTCGCCAGATGTGCTCTCCCCCATTCCACTCACCCATCATCTCATTTCCTCTCCATCAGTGCTTGTGGTATTTGGAGTGTGTTTCTACATATGAGGGCTTTCTTATTTGTTTCTTTGCAGGTTTTATTAGTAAGGCATGCTGCTATTTTGCCCCTATGATGGGGAATACGCTGACCTCTCCTCTGCCTTGCTCAACTTTGTTCTTTTTCCACTCCACAGTCAGCTGGAATGACAAGTACAAATAGTCTTGCCTCCTCTTCTATGTACTTTTTCCACTTCAGCTCTTTGCATTCATTAGACATCAGTATTAGTTGGTGATGTCTCTTTGCACTGTCATATGCAAGGGAAATGTCCAAGTGAGGAGGTTGACAGCACGGCTGAATTGTACACTGTTAGAGAGAAAAGTGTCCGTGAATTTAGGAGAACTATCCACAGGTTAGATCAGCTTTAAGGACGGGACTGAATCCCCTGAAAAACACTCACATAATTAATTTGTGATCGATAATTCCAATTCCTTCAAGTTTTTGTTTAAGGATACCAAATGTTAATGAAACTAGCAGACTTTGTGTTTCCAGAAATAATAGGATCTAAATAGTAGCTAAATACTATCTGGAGGATTGTTGGCATCAGCGGGGTGGTGGAGAGACAGCACAACTTCAGGCACAGCAGACAGGTATCTCCAGGATTTTTATTTCCCATCTCACATACAAAGATGAATAACCCTATATTGACTTTTGTCATCATCTGGTGGCAAAAAAACATGACAGAAACTCAAAGAGTTTTCACTGTATAAAGCTTATCTGTCTTTAGCACGGGGCTTTTGAGAGCAGACTTTTTAAGTTTTGTCATTTTCTGTGAGTAAAAGCCTCCCTGCAGAATTGGTCATTGCTACAGTCCCATGCCAGCTAGCACGATGTCCTGGGCACCGAGCAATCTTCTGCCTGCCTTGAGCGAGGATGGATGGAGACCGACCGTGGTGCAGGAGGGCCGGCGAAGCACCTGCTTGGGTTCGCCTTGGCCACCGGTGTCGAAGGCACACAAGGAGGTAGGAAAAAGGCAGAGGGACTCCTTCGTCAAGGAAGAAGCTCACTGCAGGGAAAAATCCCCTGAGAGAAGCTGAAGCCGCGTGGCTTGCAGGGAGTCTTGTACTTCCACGGTCTGGGCGTGGAAAACACACAGTAACCAATGGAACATCAACCAGGGGGTGTTACCGAGGCGGGGAGAAGGAATTACAGCAAATGGGGGAAGGGGAGGAATAACAAGGACCAATTAACAACCGAAGAACATAGAACTCTCTGGAAATACAACCAAATATGAGAAATAAGGGGAGGCGAGGGCCGTGGCCAATGGTAAGGCATGGATTTATGTATTTTTCACAGCCTTTTGAATGCTCAAGGCTTTTGGGCTGTGGCAGCATCAAACCAATGGACCTTTGGGTTCACTTGATCCGGCTGAACCTGGCTTTGGCCGTGGTTCACCGCAACAGGTCATGTATTCACATTCATCTGTGTTTGTGATGTGGGTCATCTGGGTCTCTGATGGTTAAGTGGTTAGATTCTCTGCAGGTACTTCAGAGTTATGACTCTTCTGTATTATAATCACTAGAAACATGAAAAATATCTACCTTTATCAAGCTTAATGAATAGGTAAGTTTGTAATCACTTGTCTGCTGCTGAGGCTTCTGTGCCTAAAACTAGATTAACTCTCCAACTTTGATAGTTGTCTGTTTAGAGGTGTTTAGGTAAACTGAGTAGATACATCAAATGTTGCTTTCACATTGTCCTTTCAGAACAATCTGTTAGACCTCAAGCAGCTGGGGTCCAGATTGGAAAGAAGATGCCTACAGCAACTGAGTGTGTCATTTAACATCACGAGCTTCACAGAAGGTGTTAAAGGAAGCTGGCATGCAAGGTATGCAAGGGACATAGGGATTCAATCTTACATTGTGCAGTTTCAGACAACCCAATTGGAAAGAAAGAATGAAGTGAAATTTGTGCTATTATGTAGGAATGATTCAAAACACTTTGAAGTCAATGGAAAGATTTTCGCTGACTTCCAGAGCTCTGAATCAGGTCCTGGATAGTCTTATACAGAATGACAGGGAACTTTCATCTTCAGGAATTCCTTTCAAGGGACACTGCATTAAATGGCCTTGACTAGCTGTCAAGGTCAGTGTATCTTTAGATAATGAAATGGAAAATGTTTGGATCTTCATGGCAACTTCAGCTGTCATACACTAAGCAACTAAAATCTAGACACCTATACTGAAATGTACACATCTAAACTTAACTTCTGTATAACTAAGACCAGCTATGCAGAGAGAACAAACTTATAGCCCTTAGCCTTGACATTGAAGTCCATGACAACTGTGGATGATTATCAGGTCTAAAAAATTTGTCTCTTGCTGAGGTGCCTAAAAAAAGATTACTCCAAGGGCTGCATCCAGGAAGAGACTCTGTAGTTAAAAATGAATTTTCTCTTGGCACCAGCCTCACCAAAAGGCTGATTTTAGTGCTCCACTTAGGGTTAGGGTTTTGCTTAGGGTTAGGCTCGAAAAAAACCAAAAAAACAAGGGTTCCAGGGACACTGCAACGACAAAAGGCATGCCAAGGGGGAGCACGGCACTGCCCCAACATTGCTCCCATACCCATGTTTGTTCACAAACAGATCTTTGTTCTCGTGCAAATCTATGCAAAGACCAACCATTCTACAAAGGACCTTAGGGACTGTATCCTAAAGTGCATCACAGCTGCAGCCAAACCAGCCAGCTGTTTGGAATTTGTATAAATGACACTTCCCCAGCATTTGAACATTTATCATACAGAGCTTACTTGATCATTTATACATACATACATACACATATATATATATACACTTACAGGTGTGGGCCTTGCCATCTGAGTCATAACTTTTGTTCCTTTTCATTGGCTTCACCCAATAACTATCTCTAATGATGCTGCTATAACCAAATCCAACAGGCAGATGCTCAGCTGGTGTTCATTGGCACAGCTCCACTGACTTCAAAGCCCCTGAAACTTTCAGGTGTGGTCACACCAGGCATGTAGAGAGGGGGTTTACTATCATGTTCTCTGATGTGGTGCCTTTGTGTATGCATCCCAAACTGTGTTGCTGACACGTTGCAAATTCATGTCTAATTTACAGACTGCTCTGAAACTTAGGTCTCTTTCTTAACCTACCTATTTCCATGGCTCCCTTGGTGAATAATGTGTTTTAGATAATTTTCCCCTATGTGCTGGTTTATTTTTTTTCCCAAGTAGGATTTCATTTTGTCACCCAGTGACCTACTCTCTGATTATTGGGCTTTTCTCTATTCCAGTCACCCTGAGGCAGTACCCTCATGCCTGCAGACATGAGAAAGTTGAGGCACACCCTCCTGCCCAAAAGATCTAGAAAATATCAACATTATTGTTCAGTGTGCAATGTGTTCTGCAAACTTCTGGAGAGCTATAGCTCGTAAGCCAGTTTTCAGGCAGTTTTCAGGTTGCCTGTTATTGACAAAGCATTTTAAATTGTGCTACTAAAACCAAAGGCCCGAGAGCTACAACATGATTGACACAACCATAAAAAAAAGACAGGACAAAGCAGCTTAGCACTGTGGAACCTTAGCAGCAAAGCACTCTTAGCACTTCCCAGTCTGGCTGCCAGGCAAGTGCCTCCTGAAAGCTAAAACTGCTTGAAGGCTGCTCTGATTTGTCTCAGTGACCTCAGGCAGGTGGAAGCCAGACGAGGTGAGGACAGGAAGAATGTGAAGGTGACATGCTTGCATTGGTGACCTGGAGAGGGGATAAAATAGGAGGCAGTGTGACTGGCCTCCTGCAGTGCAGGACAGGAACAGGGGTTACTCAGAGGGCCATGTAAGGCATGTTTGAAGCTGGCTCCATGTTAAAGTTCTCATGTCGGATTTGCTCCACCTACTGCTCTCTCTCTTCCCATTCATCTCACACACTACTGGAATCTATTTTAAAAGCTTCTGTCTGACAAAGTCTACTTTCTCTTCATGCTTCCATACTGTAGATCTTGCTGCTTATCCTTTGACAGGTGAGATCAGATGCACGGCATCAAGGCTCAAAGACAGCACTGGATTTAGGCAGTCAAATGAGGTATACACTGTAGGATTGCAGGGAAGCAGCTGCAGCAGAAAGCAAGATCAGAAGCACAGAAAGTTTGCCAGGAGCCCTTCATAAAGTGGCCCAGGTCATAAGGTGTGGCACACTCCCAACTGCAAAACATGGCCAGAGCTTTTGTCCCAGTCTGAATTAGTGTGTCTGGACTATAAAATTGCAGATGTTGTGATGCTGCACCACAAATGACTAGCACACAGGACTTATGAGCAAATATTTTTAAACAGAATAGAAATTAGACACAAAGAACACTTCCTTTGTTTTTAATAACATTATGATTGCTTTTGTCAGGTTTTCCAGATTTGTTTCTATTGTTATCAATCATGCACACTGCGTAAAAGCTGCATTTGCAAATGGAATGGGAACTTGCCTGCAAAAAAATCATAGCCTGCATCTACCCTGAATATTATTAATCAATAGCCAGCTCCAGACAGTAGAATTGGTGCTCTGACATCTCCCAGTTAAAGCCCTGCAACTGACCCTTGGTGCAAACTTGGTGTAGAAACACAAAAAGGAAGAAAAGATGAAGGGATAATACAGTGTACAGGAAGGTTGCAAAGTTCCTGGGTGGGGAGAAGCACTGCAAGGGAGCTGTGTGGAAGGCAGAGGCAAGTCAGAGGCTCCCAGATGCAGCAGAAAGGGCAGAAGAGTTGTCAAAGTGTGGGGGAGAAAACTGAGAAGGTCAAGCACGTGAGATCAAGACAGCGCAAAACCTTGTGGCACCTTTATATTGTGTAAGGGACCACATAGCAAGTTGAGGCCAAACTGCACTTGGAATTTCAATGTTCCTTGGCTCTTGCTTTGCAGAGCTAAGCCCTGAATCAATCTGTCTTGCAATCAACTCTCCTTGTACCACTGCACAGTACATTACCTTTTATTGGATTGTGTTTCCTGGCGAGCACATCTGAAATACCCACAAATGAAAACTGAAGTCACTAATTCACAGTAACAGGATCCACATTTCCCTATAATCTCATTCAGTTCCTGGTACTGTCTAGATAGGTGGTTTCTTCTACAATCAGAGTGAATGCCTTCATAAATTTAACTAATTCATGCTCAAGAGCCTCTTGTTGAATGTTCAACTGAACAGCCTTTTGAAAGTATCACCTTCTCTCCCATCTCCCATGTCAGAAGTGCAGTGTCTTCCCAAAGGCTTTTTGGTGCCCAGATATCCAAGCCAAGGTTTTTCATGCTGTTTTTCCTATCCTGTGGTTTTAAAGGAACAGGACAGGAACCTCCCCCTCAAATTTTAGTTGAAGATAACTGAAATGCTTTCTCAAAGCAAATTCTCTAGGTGATGATTTACTTTCAAGCTGAAATACTTCATTTCATTAATGTAAACTTGCTGCTGTGTATTTTATGACAGGGTAAAGCTAATTATTATGCCTTTTTAAAAATACTGTATTAAATAGAACAGTCTAATACTAGAAGTTTTCCAATGAGCTAATTAAAAACATTATGGCAAATTATACCAATAAAACTTATGGGGCCATTCACACTTTTATGTAGTGGAATTGGAATTAAAAAGCCAGCTTAGGAAATAATTTTAGCTAGTTCCAATCACATAAATATGCAGTAAATACTAAACACCAAAAAAAAATTCTATATGGTGTTTAGAAAAACAGGAAATAGTATATTATGTAAATACATTTCTGACCATGAAGGTAGGGAAGGTAGCATTCATATTAAAAACAAAAAAAAGAGAAGAAACAGTCTAATAAATAAAGGGTGTATGAAACATAAGCAAAAGGCTGTGGATGAGTAACTTCAGCTGTGGTATTGTGTGTTCTGTTCCTGGCTCCCTGACAGGAAGTTTCTGCTGTGTGTGATCTCTGCTCCCCCTCCTCTTCTGCATTTTATGGGCACCCCCATGTTCACGCACACTCCTTATCTTCTTTCCTCACCTGTTCTATCTCCTTTTCCTACACAGCACTCTGTGAATCTCCTCCACCACAATTTTCTATTGCCTCCTTCTCTTCCTGATCACCTGTCCTTATTTCTCTGTCCCAGCCCATGGTTCCCATTCAGGCTATTCATACCCTGCACCTTCTGACTCTCCCAGTAACCCACCTCATTACAGCTCCTTTTCTTCTCCCCCACCTTGTATTTCCTCAGGAATTTCTACTCCCTCTAGAACACTCCTGCTTTGCAGCTGCCTGAGCACTGCAATCTCTCGCATCCGTCTGCCTGTTGCACTCACAGTTTGCTCTGTGGGCCCACCAGCAAAGACTGTGGTCTTCCATCTCTGGCTTCTACCTGAGCTATGTCCATCCATCTCTTCTTCCCACTTTTCGTCACTCTTATCTTTTGTTTCCTGAAGTCATCTTGTGACAGGTACTCTGCAAGGAGCCACTTTCTTTTGTTTTTCTTCTTTATTCAGTCCTTGTTGCCTTTCATCATGGAGTCAGTTTGATGCTGTTATTGACCTGCTGGACCCTTAATCTCTTTCACACACCTGTTAATCAAGCTGCAAGAGGAACTGTCAACAATCAACACAAATATGAAGTCCAGTCTCTCCCAGATCTAGGAGATATTTTGGGATATTTTGCCACGTGGGTTCACAACATGGCTTTGTCTTAGATGGGTGGATGGATGGATGGATGGATGGATGGATGGATGGATGGATGGATGAGTTACCTGTGGTGGTAGGAATCTACAGCTTAAATAAGTAAATACAATTCTCTTGTACAGAATGCCACTTCTGTATCTCAGCTGCAACGCTGGTTGCATCACCCTACAACTGTTCCTTGCTGAACCACACAAGGACACAAACAGATTCTGTGAAAATGAATACAAAACATCACTGGAGAAACAACTGATAGTTCAATGTAACTTACACTTCTGCATTCCCAAATCTCAATGTGCCGGATATCCTGTGAGTGCAAGACCATAGGCAAAAGACAATTGTTTTAATTGATTCTTATTGGCAGAATCCCCATCTGCAGATTGAAATTCCTGCATAAATGGTAAAACAGATCTCTTGGCAAAGGACAGAGAGATTGATTTAGCAATTGGGAACTGAGAAAGAGGGGAAGAGACTTCCTCTTGAGGGAAGAAAACTGGGAAACACATCTAAAACTGCATTAGAAAAGTGTTCTCCACAGGTACCAAAGCAAAAATCAGTCAGATGTCCCACCTGCCTCCTTCCTCTGACCTCTCCCCTGTCAAGGACCAAGAGGCAGGTATCCTTACAGCAATCAGACTTAAGCAAACAAAACAAATTGGAGAGGTCATGAGTGTGTTACCTAAGTGTAAGAACAGGCCTCTTGCATCAGCATTTAGTGAGCCAGCATGTGAGAGTGATGGATGGAGAGTCTGGGGGAAGGGAGATAAGGAAGTGTCCTCACTGTTGAAGCCCCCATTGAGTTTGATTGGAATATGTGAGCGGGAGACTTGCAAGGAATATGGAGCTGATAATCAAAAACATGACAGGGAAACAGATGTTGCCTGCTTTGGAGACTCTCCTTGCACATTCAACACAATGGAAAGGGCTCAGATAATAAAACAGAGAGGATCCCAGCAAGAAATATAGTGTGCTGACACTTTTATGACCTGAGATGCTTACAAAATACAGAAATGGCGTTTTGTTTGCTTTCCATGCGCAGCTTGATATCACATGCTCAGCTCTCTCTGCTGCCACTCGGAGTCAGGAAGGACAATATATTTTCCTTTCCAGATAAACCTAGTGATTCTAGTCAGGTGCAGAAAGCAAATAAATTACATAAGAAGACTTTCTGTATCTATTAATCAAGAGGCTTGTCATTTTCCAGGCCTTGATCCACATGAAAGAAAGTGAGGAGGGGGAGGGGGATGTAGGAATAAAGGAGGATGTGGAAGGGAGCAGAAAGAAGATTCTTGCTGAAGCTGCTTGAGAGGTTTCTCATAGCACGAAGGACCACAGCTTAGACAAACAGGCTGAAAAACAGCTCCCTGCCCTCTCCTTTTGAAGTTTTTCCTCTGCAATCCAAGGGGACGTGGTCCAAAAGGAGAAGTGTATGAACCAGGAATATTCCATTATGCTTTTGGGGAGGTTATTTCCACATTTCCTTCTTCTTTTGAATGCTGAGAGGGAAAAACCCAGCTGTTGAAAAAAGGAGCCACATTCAACACCTTGCCTTCAAGTACATCCCAACAGGCTGTGTCACATACTTGAAGGTTCCTTTCCACATATAGCCACTTAAGTATTTGCGGACTATAGCAACAGGGTTGGCTACTTACACAGACAAAGGAGGAGATAATTTTCAGTGCAGTGCACAATAATTCTAATATCAAGTAGAGAGATACGATGGACTCAGTAGTTTGCATGAGACTGGCTCTATTTCCCTCTCGGAAACTGACCTCACATGTAACGTTAAAACAAGGCTCAGAAGAATCTTATTAAGGCAGTCATATTTACTTTCTTCCTTGGATCATCCTGAATGTAAATCAATGAATATTTATAGCATTTTTGAGATCTTCCAAGAAAACAAGCTAGAAAAGCATAAAATTACTGTATGGAGGGACTGAATTATTGCTGCAGACCAAACATGAATCAGAATAACATCCCACACGGAAAACTGTCAGGAAAGTTCTTGAACCAGGAACCTGGTTCATGGCCAAAGAGTAAATCTGGTTCTCTCTGAGTCAGCTGCCTGAGAAAATCTGTCTGCACACTGCTAGATTATCATGTAGTGACAATATGGGCAAAGTAATTTTTAGCTCCAAGGTTTCTTACTCAGGCTAAGCTCGTCTTAGGGAAGCTGGTGTCTCTATGCTCCCTGTAGCATCTTTGACAAGAGAGGATGGCTTTTCCCAGAGGCACCTTGGAGGAGTGGAGCTTAAGCACTTCTGCGTTGCTTCCTGGAGCTGCCCACACAGCTCTGTGTCTCTCATCTTTCTAATTTCTGCACAGAAATGGGCAGCAGCACAGTTTATGCCAACAGCTAAAGTATTGTGATTGGAACAATGGTTCAAGTTCTGGTGCCTACACCCATGACAGAATGGTCAAAATTGAAATGGATTCCAAAAAATTCCAGAAAATAATTTAATGAGTAATATGAGGTCAAGAATATCTGCTGTATAGTGAGAAACGGAGAAAGGCAAGCCTACCTTATCCAGCAGATGTTTTGAGAAGAGATTTGAACCTTAACTACAAATACGTATGTGGAGAAGAGGTATCTGATAAGAAAGAACTCTTTAGTTTAGCAAGAAAAGACTATGAGAGTAATGAATTTGGATTGGACAGCGTTTCTAATTAAACAATGAAATCACCTACTGGGAGACATGAAGGATTTTCCATTATAAAAATGCTTTACATCAAAACTGAAAAGATTTGCAAAGGATATGCTATAATTCAACCACAGGCCACTAAAGTCCCTGAAAAAAAATCTAAACCCTTTAGGTTTACAACTTTGATTTTAAATCCTGTAGAGGCCTACAGTTTTTTGTAACTCTGCCAATAACCTCTTAGCTTGTTGGCAGTCTCTGTGCTAGGTAATATTCAAGATCAACCAAAGATGATTCTGTAATTTTTACTCCTACTTTAACATATGTTGTCAGGCAGACAATGGGAACACTGAAAATACTGGTTAACAAATATTTCTTCTGCATATCCCTGTTGGAAGTGAGTCCAGAAAACAGCCATCAAGTCTTTCATAACCAATGGCAATGCAGTAAAGTTTCTTGACTGGATACCCACACTCCTCAGACAGGGAATTTGTCTCTAGATTTACATTGTGACTTGCTACATCTATGCCTTCTGTGGGTCGTGACAGATGTAACAGAATACCAACCACAAAACTTTCTCCACATCTGAGTTTCTTGTAGATGTATTTGTTTGTTTACTTTTAATTAAGAAGTGGTGTACTAGTTTCCATTACATTTCCTGTTCTGGAGAGATCCAGTTGCTTAATTAATAAACCTCTCATTTAACATTTAAAGGCCCAATGTTCGAAAGCCAAATCTGGTCAAATTAAGATTGGGAATATAAATTTTTATATAAATATAAAACCAAAACAAATTATCTAAAACATTTCTCTCTACACCACTATGGATACTCAGTCTTGCTCAAAGGCTTGATTTAAAGTCTCCAAATACTGGAAAACCCACCATGTGCCTAAATAAATTGCTTCAGTAGTTAACTGACTCCACAGTCAAGCACATGCTTCATATCCAATCTCAATTTCACCAGATTTGGCTTTCAAACATTGGGCCTCTTGTGCCAGAGTTGCAAACTATCATACAACATACATTCCTTAAAGTACACACCTTATTGATTTTTAAAATCTAAATGGCATTACTGCGGCTCCACTCTTAAGCTAATCCCTTGGAAGAGTTAGCCCCTCTGCTGTATATATGGAGGTTGATGCCTTATTACAAATGCTAACAGAAATTTTATGAAAGACTCATATTTCTAGAGGAAAGCTTCATAAATTTGGAATGTGATTGGACCAGTGCACTTCTGGATGTCAGAGCTGTGTCTGTTCCATAGATGGCTGACAATACTGTGGCTGATTCTAAAATTTTCTTGGCTGGATCCACCGTTAAGGAATCTTGAACTTCTTTTCTTTTGGTTTTTGGTTTTTTTTTTTGGTAGCTAAGATATCTGCCATCTTTCTCATCAGGGTTACAGAGGCCTGAAACCAGCCTGTTGCAGCAGTGAATGGACTCACCAGTTCACATTATCCACAAACCAATGAAATCCACAAATGCACCAGATTCCCACACAAAGGATGCAACTTATGCATCCAACATACAGAATTTATACACCTCCACACTCCTCATATAATGTGCATTCTCAGATCAACATTTTTCTCCTCTCAAGGCAACTAGTGATATCTGTACCCAGGTCCTCCTCTGAACAACTACCTAGGATGGGAGTAACTGTTTTTGAGGTATCATTCTGATCATGGAGCATGATCTAACACGTTTCAAAAGTGCTTAATTCCTGTTTACTTGGAGGTTTAAAAACAAGTTCTGTGTGGTGTTTAAGCTACCTTTTATGAAGACACTTCAATGTTTTAGAATCAGATTCCATCTTGATAGAAAGATTTCAGCTGAAGTACTGTTCACCATAGAACTGTAAGAAGTTAGGTTTGAAAAGGAAACTCAACGATTTCCATCACATTTCATACAAAATTTGGTCACTTAGTCTCATCTGAAGCAAGAAAACATCCTCCTGGTTAATTTATACAAGTGGAAGTGTCATGCAACTCTTGGAAGTATGTTAATGGGGAAAAGATACCCAGTGAAAGAGAGATAAAAGCAAAAGGAAATCAAGTGACTGGAAACTGAAGGAAGATCATCTCTGAGTCTAAACTGGATTGCATTCTTGTCCATAGATAGCCATTGAAGCCACTTACCCAAGCAACACTTCATCAGCTGAGACTTCGAAATAAAAAATGGAATGTATTTCTAACAGCTAATTTAGACATAAAGCAGATGATACCATTCTGTTGATGGAACCACCAAGTGCAATTCCTTGGCCTATCTTATGGAAAAGCCTACACTCCAAATATTGTGGTGGTTACTCTGGGCGTTAATATCTCTGGGAACATCATCAATGTCCTGAGTTTACAGGGGTTTAGCTTTTATTTTACCTCTTCTGTTTTTAATAGGCTGATTTTCAGCTTTTAACCTCATGTTTCTCTTTTATGCAGCCTCCTTCCTTCTGTGTACAGGGCATTATCAATGGAAAATTTTGCTCCATTTTAAAAATACTGAACAGGCAGAGAGCAAAATATGGTTCTTTTCAGCTCACTGAGATGATGACATTTTCCTGTCACATAGCTTTCCCACTAAGTGATGTTTCAACATCCTCCTTTGACAGAAAACGGAAAACAAACTTTCAGAGAACCTACCTCTCACCAGCTGGCAGATCCCCACTGAAAACTGGCTTAGAAAGCTCACTGTGACTTCCTTGAGCTGCAGAAGGGCTGGTGGATGTGGGAGTGCTGAGTGAATGAGGGTGTGTATTGTATGTTCAGAAATCACGGAACGCGATTGAGTATGTGTGGGTGGGGATGATGTCTCTATTAATGCCAGAGTGGGTGAGACATTAAACAAAATAAGGTCACTGGTGGGGACACAGAGCCTGCAGCACCAGTGAAATCAACGTGTGGGTGCTGTAACTGGCAATCAAGAACCATGTCTTCCCAGCAAGACCTGTAATTTTTAGATGAGTGTGGACACATTGACATGCTTTACATTCCTGATCAAGGTAGCAATGGATGGCTCTTCACAGTCTAAGGACCTTTCACAAAAATAAAAATATTCTTTCTTCCCATCCATCTTTTCCCTATTAATTTCTCCACATAAGTTTCAAATAGTAAGCATGTGAGAGAAACAGCTTTTCTGACTGGTGAAAAATGTGACATCCAGGTTTCATTCTGTTTCTCTTAGCTACACGGTTTGCAGTTACCCCGACTAACACCTCTGGGAAGCCAGAGCTAAGGTTGCATATGTTGCCTGTAATTTAGGAACCTGATAAAAATATGGATAATGTTGCTTAAATAAAATGAATCTGGATTGTAAGAAATGGGAGGTAAGATTAGAGATAAAAATATGCTGGAAAGGACAGAAATGCAGAACCAGCAGGGAATATAGAGTTCTCTGGAGTACACCTTTGAATATTGTGTATCTACGCAGGAGATCACAGCACCTGTTAAATTTAATACATATTAAATCTTGTCATATCTTATATATCTGAGCAAATGTAGCATACCTTCATATTTTGCTGGCAGCTTACAATTCCCAGTTTCAGCTTATGTTACAGAATGTATTCAATTCCCAATGAAAAGCTGATTTAAAGGGCACTATTGGGAATTGTAAGGAGATTAAATTGTTTTAATATTTTCAGTACATGGAAGGGGGAATTTAAATGGGAATCTGGGAATCTTTGTTCCTTTTGTGAGATGTAAAGGTCACGGTTTTGCTATAGATACTAGAGTTGGAAGAGAGTTTTTGTTGTGTAGATGTCCACATGTCCTGGGTGGGAGCTTAAGATGTTCTTAAATCACATACAACGCACATTGATGGCTCATCTTGTTAATGTACACAGGGATTGCAAATCTGTGTGGGTTGTTTTCATTACTGCAAGAGGAAAACAGGCTACAGATTGTTGAGACCTTGAACTTTCTAGGGTTTTAGATTTGTTACCTCACTGAATTTCCATTAAGCCTACTTACTTTAAACTCCAGTCTTTCACCATTATTTTTCATTCTTCAGACATGAATGGTATTTTCTTAATTTTAATTTAATTTAGATTGTTGGAGTGCTCATTTTTCTGTGGAAGAAATGTCACTCCTTTCTAGAATAAAATTAATCTTATGCAAAAGGCCAGTGCAAGACCTGATTTATATACCAGGGTAGGACATGAAATCCGTGTTGGCAGCTGTGATCATGTTCTGCCCTGACAGTCACACTGTTCTCCTGGCAGCACTGCACCACACTGCCCATCATTGCCAACTCGTATGTAATAAAAAATTCATGCAAGCCTTGCTTCCAGCTTTACTCCTCACAAAGCTCTGGCCCTTACGCAGATCATACACACGCCACTTGTGAATTACCACCGGGTTTGTACAAGAGAGGAGGAGGAAAAAGGGAGAAAAAGATGCAGAGTTTCCTCACCACTCTTCTCACTCCCAAGATAAAACAATGCACATTTTATAGTATTTTATGTTTTATTTTTTAGCATTCTGTGCAACATTTCCTCTACTTCTGATAGGAGCTGATCTTGGCAAGATCATATAGCTTGCTGCTTGCACAGGGAGAGAGCACCTGGGATCCTCAACTACAGCAGACAAAGCCCTCTGAATCTTCAGATTGATGGCACTATCATGGAGGAAATACACAGCTCCCAGTCACCTTCTCTGTGTTTAAAACTGCTTGGGTAATTTCCCCCACATCCACTGAGAATTCACCATATGCTATACCCAAAAAGGGAAGCTACAAAAAAAAAAAAAAAACAAAACAAATATGTCATAGCTGGCTGGGTTGGGCTTCTTCAGGCTCATAAAAATCAGCAAGCAAGTTCCTAAAGGGATTCATAGGTTTATTTCAACTTTAAACCTTAACCAAACAAGTCATAAGCAACACTCAATGATGAGATCATCAGAGAAAAAGACTGTAAAATGGAGCTACAAAATACATTGGTGCAAATAATTAACATATTTGCTCAGAAAAATATAATTTGGGGTTAATCAAAACTATTCATAAATCCACACTGAATTTACCAAGTCTACAGAGATTTTTTTTTTTTTTTTTTTGGCGGGGGTGGGGCACAGGGAAAAAATTATTTTGACATTTTCTTGATAAACATCTTGATTTTTCCACAAAATATTTTGTTTTGAAATTTGCCTACAGGTAATATTCTTAAGGCTAAAAAACAATTCACAACATTTAAATGAATTCTCTGACTTGGTATTGAAAGAAAAAAAAGGCATCTTGAGAAAATGTTTTATTTTCCTGGGAGAAAAAAATAAATTTGTATTAGACAAAAAAAAAAAAAGAAAAAAGAAAAAAAGAAAAAAAAAAATCTTTATTTCAGTGCTATTGACTCAGAATTCAAGTTGAAAAACCACCTATTGATAAACCATTCAAAAACCATCATTCAGTAACCATAAAAAAGTCTGACATTGAACGTGCATGGACTTGGCTCAGTTTGGCCAGATCTTTCCC
>NW_008237619.1:12596398-12621276 GCF_000691975.1 Corvus brachyrhynchos | reverse complement strand
GATCTTGCCCTAGCCCTCTGTTCCTGGAATTGAGAGTTGATGGTAATTACGTGGAAGACTGTCCCTTGGTACCCACCACAACTCCATCAGGGAAGGGAGAAAGACAACCAACCAAAAAAGGGCTGTTCCTTTTATTGATTTTACTCTCTGGGCCCCAAGAAGAACCTGAAAACCCAGACTGTGTGGAGAAAACCTATGATTTTGGCAGATCTGGAATTTTCCAGTCCATGTGCTTTTGAGTCATGACATGCCAGAAAACTTGTTTTAAAAAAAAATCCATTTAAAAGAATGCTTCACTTTCTGTACAAGTCCAAAAATGCCTCATCCAATTTCTCTCAAATTTTCCAGAAAACTTCTGCTCTGACATGAGATCATATATATGAAATGTAAGACAGACTGGTTTGTAGTTTTGGCAAAGCTGGGGAGGAAGACAAATTGGATTGTACTTTTAAAGAGAGAATTAGGGTCTCATCTTTGAATTATCACTTATTTAGGCAAGTCCTGCCTCTCATGACACTTTAATCATTAGAAATTATTAAAAGAGTAGTAAATATGTTACTGGGGACTACTTTGCACTGGCAAAGAGATCATAAAACATGTAGGAGGAGGATGAGACGTAAGGAAAATAGGGATGTGTGGGGAGACCGCAGAGAATAAAGAGGAAGTAGTTACAAAAACTTGTGTGCATGCTGTGTGCAAGGAAGGGCTGACAGGGATCTCAGGGGACTCTGTGGTGTAGTAGGATTTTAAGGACCACAGGGGACTGTAAAGGTCAGAAGAGAAAGAACAAAGAGATGTTGTGAGGCTGGGGAGGTGAATACCCTCCTGAGGAAAGAGAAAGAAATAAAATGTAATTTTCTCAGAGAGTATTTAATAACTAGAGACATCACAAAACAGAGAGAAGGGAAAGACAGTTTATGCAAGAATCATACATCCATAAATATTTAAAAGTGGATGGGCTAATCACTTTTGAGGGCTTGGGACACCCGTCTTCCCAGGATTTGTACAAGAGGAAAGCTCCAGTACACCACCACCCACCTTGCTGCCAGCTCCTTCTGCACTGCAGGGAAAGTACCATTGCTCCCCTAGAGCTCTGCTTAAGGGTAAAGTCAACATTTAATTAATCAAATATTTAATTAGTAAACTATGGTCTCAAAATAGCTTAGGAGCAGCTTATAGTGTTTGAAACATGCATAAGGATGACTGGACTATACAAAACGGGGTAAGATCATCCACTTATGCTTTCAGCATGCAGAAGGTCACCACCTTAAAGAAATGAAACACTTCAAAATAAAATACAAAATGATAAAATACAGTAATCAGTAATAATCTGCAAAGAAATTATTTCTGTGCTAGAAACCCACCAACTCTTGTCTCAAACTCCTTTGAGTGCCTTGGGACGATGGCTTTTATTACTTTTTGTCACGATTTCATTTTTCCTTTGCAAAGAAGAAAATCTCTGTTACTCTTGGAAAGACAAGGGAGGGAACCAGAGGTGTCATGCAGCTCCCTGCCAGAAACACATATGAAGGCAGCCTACTTTGGCAGGAGGAAGATGACTGGCCCTGCCTGTCAGCCACATATGTTTCCTGGTTTTTATTCTCCCCAGCGTTACCACATGTGACAAAGTAAGTTGCAGAGCTTTAAGAGGAATTGCAGGCTTCCCACCCAAACAAAAACACAGAAAACCAACCCTGCAATTAAGTATCCATAACAAATTATGAGGCCTGAGGATGGGTTGCTGCTCCTCAATTGACACAATTCATTAAGACTTTTGACTTTTGCACTTTTTTAGGGATGAGGGGGATTAGGGAGGAGGTTTGGTTTATTTTTTCCCTAATCACTCTGCCTTTCGAGGGGAGAGCCAGGACTATGGGCATTTAGGTGATGTCATCTGCTAGACAGCAGCCATATGGAGAACATGAAATGGAAGTTTTCTACCCAGCTCCTGGCAAACCTGTGCCAGAGGCTGTGTGACTGCCTGAAGGAGTCCACTGAGGCACAACAGGATGATCTCCATCCTTTTACACGTGCTGAGGGACCACTGGCACAACCCATGTGATACATGTGTGGGCAGATATCTTATCCCATGAACTCTCTCTCGGCCTTTGTTTCCAAGGGCTGGTGTCCAGGAAAGGGCTACACTGGCTGAAAGGAAGCAGAAAGCAGAACCATAATGAACCTCCCCAGTCACCAAAGCAGGCAATCACATCATGTAATCCTTTTAAAATATTTACCAGCTCCATCTTAGAGTTTGTTCAGCTTCCAGTTTCCATTATTCCTACTGATGCTTTTCCTCACTCTTCCAATTCACCGCACACGTTTGCTCAGAACCATTTGCTCTTGTGGCAGGATGGTCACTCTGCTTATATGGCTCTTCTGTACCCTGGCTGCTCAGCCCTGGATTAAGCACAGAGAACATTAGTGTCTTCTTCCTGGTCTTCTGAAGGCTCAGCTAAAAAAGACAAATTATCTTGGTCTCCACACATAAGACAGGCTTTCTACTCACAGCCATGCCAGCAGGCATCCTCTGCAATTTTACTTCCAGTTTAGGCTTTGCCAGGCATGAACTGTGTTCTCACTGAGCTCTTGTATCATGATGTTAAAAGTCAACATCTGGTAGAAGTGCTTCAGTACACTGTAGGATGACATATGTTTTCTCCACATTCATATCCCACTGGCAGCTCACAGCCAACCTGCAATCGAGCAAACCCTCAGTTTTTATCTTGCTCTGAAACAACATTGCCATCCCCTTTCCATGCACCAATATTTACGGCCATTTGCTTTTTCCTGTGTAAAACATGACCTTTTCTGCACTGTCCCCAGGTCTGTGCCATCAACAAAGCCATGGCTGCTTTCTTATGTTTTGTACATTACTGAAACCATTAGGTGAGATCCATCCCACCTCCATACTCACCTCCCATACTGCGCCTTTCCTGAGAAAGTTTGTCCTGGGAATCACTAGATTTTGAGTACATCATGGAAAGATATTGTCCAGCCAGGGAACCCAACCTCTAAGTGAGAACAGGAACTTGAACTACAGAGCTTGTAATGCAATACACAAACTTATTTTAGTAATGAAATATGGTTTAAAAACCCCCAAAGAAAACATAATGTAGGGATATTGAAATGTTGTGTTTTAGAGATGAAGATGTGAAAAAAATTCCCTTTCTGGACAAAGGTTTACAGAACTTACACTCTGCAGGAAAATGGACAGCCTGAGCATTTGATAAGCTAATGCTAAGGCTATTTACATGAAAAAATGTGTTACTCAAATATATATTTCCATTCTTTAAAGTTCAACATTATGGTGAATCATCCACAGTAGACTTAGAAGGATTCAACTGGAAGACAAATGGTAATATATTTGTACACTGAATGATAAAATTGACAGTTTGCATAGCCATAATTTCATAAACAAATGGAAAAATGTGGGCTGGATTGCGAGGTTGTCAATCGAGCAAGATTTTGTAACAAGGAGTAAGATGTTTGGATTATTCTCTGCCATAGGAGTCAAAGTTTTACCTTGCTGGAGCAAAATGTGAAAAGAGCAAATGTCTGTACCTGTAGCACCCCTCTTTCTTGCTCTACTGTGTAAAACTCGAGGAATTAAGTTGGTTGTTCTCACATCTGCCTTTTTTTCAGTGTGGCGTTCCCCACTATCGTTAATCTGCTTACCTCACTGCGGGTGGGAATCAGACATGATTTCATCTTGAATTTAAAACAATAAAACAAAAACAATTACATGATATTATAGACATGAGGGAAAAATTCCATTCAAAATTTTTTTCTGACTTCAACAAAATTATCAAACCTTTCTAATCTGACTTTGCATAATCACCATACCATGCAAAATACATCAAATCAGCTTCTGGGGGAAAAAAGTACCAAATGTCTTTCAAATGGGCGCGTTGGCTTTTATTTTAATTTCCCATGTTTAACTTTTTCTTTAGGAGACTATGTCTACGTAAAACTGCTGTATAAATTATAGACATGATCTATGACGCAGAACAATATTTATAACATGCCTTTAAAGTTATGTAATACTGAGAACCAAAATGCAATTAAAGTAGAGAGGAGAGGAGAGGAAGTTCTGCCCTCTGCAGAGCGTGCTGTCTCATCTTTAAACAATGCAACATGATGGAAACTAATAAATGTTTCTGCAGAGGTGACTGGTTACTCCTCTGATGTATTGATATGGGAGGGGTTGATCTCAAGGATGCATTTTTTCAAAATCTGTTTTTCAAATTCATTTGGGGAAAACAATGACATTTTCATTTTCTTTGTAAGAAAAGTATGTACTATCTTCCCCACATGTTCTCAGAAGAGTGCAGGCAAAAAAAGGGCATTTGGAAGTTACTTTCTAGTTTGTACTAAATTATTTCATGTGATTCAAAAATAAAAAGCCATGTTTATATGCATGGATATATTTGAGACTGAGACAGATAGCTTCTCAGAGATGGGAACCCAAGATGACAGTGACATCAAAGAATTTCTAAGGATGTCAGCTGCACTAGAGAGTCTCTTTGTTTTCCACTGACGGAGTAGTAGTAATTAATCTTCTTATTTCACTTTCTTGAGAGATATTGTTTTAATTTATTTGCTTTTCATATACCAGCTTAAATAGTTTTCTCTCACTAGTTCCTATCTGCCACATTGCACACCATACAATTTTTCTTTTGTGACTGATTAAGTGCCAGAAATATCATATATTCATCTGTGTAAAATACCTATGGGATATTGACCAATGTTAGCTTTCATCTGTGTTGGGTAACTCAGGCCCCTGTGCCCCTCTAGTGTGGAGTCCTAGATAATTTCTTAAAGCTCTGGCACAATCATGCACCAGGAAAGGGCTGATGGTGAGAGAGATGCTGTAACAGACAAAAATCTGGAAATTAGGGAGAAGAGAGGCATCAAGCGAACTATGTAAACCACTACTTTTGCATTGCAAGTCTTAATTTCTGTGAACATGTTGGTTTTTTTCTGAAAGAATCCAAGTTCCCTGGGAAAGTGCCCAAATCAAATAAAATTCAACACTCAACCAGCTCTAGCATACAACCAAAATGAGAGGGTGAGAAAAAAGAAAATACATCCAACTACAGCAATTTGGAAGTGGTTTATGCTCATTATTATCTAATTTTCATGGTTTTGTGGGGAGGGGCTTGATCTGTTTGGGGAATATTAATTTTGTCTTTCCCTGTGTTAAACAGCAGGATGTATAAGGGACATGGAGATCAAAGCCTGAGGCAAGGAAAGGTGGCACAGAAATTGAGTGGAGGAAAGGAACAGGACAAAGAGGGTAGAGAAATTGAGAAGGCTGATAGTTTTTAATGCCCAAACAACACCCAGAAACTAAACTCTGAGCATCCCAGCCTGAAGACATCACCAAGGGTGATGGGGAGAGCCTGGGGGAACACAATCAAACTTGTCTGTCTTTCCTCCTGTTCCTTTTATCTTCCAAGACACAATAGCAGCAGGTGAGGGTGTTCATCAGGTTTGGAGTCCTGATCTAGACCATTCCTATGCACTGATTTTAATGGCAAAATATAGCAGAAATTTTATTCTCTTGAGTCTCTCTAAACACATTCACAAATGCACTTTCCAGAGAAAGGGCTTCAGAGATCATCATCTGTATTAGATAAGGAGGATCCTGAAGGAATTTGGTCTAATTTGCAAGACCACACAGAAAGATAATGAAGATCTTTTATACTCAGGCCTGTTTAACTGGAGAGAGACAGTTGATCACAAATTCAGAGGCAAGAGATCAGCTTCTCACACATTTTAAAATTTGATTCTTGTGTTAAGACATTCAAATCTGGTGATTTCATCTCCTCAAACCCAACCATGTGCACTCAGTTGAAGCTGTTCACCATGCTCAGGCATCACCAAAGGCTACACTTGTATTTCTCCTTCACAGAATTATCAAAAGTGGACAGACTGGAACTTTTGCAATAATACCTTTAAAAATGTGAAGATTTCTGAAGGAGAAACTTGTCAGAGGAATGTTAAACATTTGCTTTTTAAAAGCCTTTCACTGAGAAAAGGGACAAACTAGAGAGGGGAAGGGAAGGGAAGGGAAGGGAAGGGAAGGGAAGGGAAGGGAAGGGAAGGGAAGGGAAGGGAAGGGAAGGGAAGAAGAAAAAAAGGCAAGGCAAGGCACACATTTTTAAACAACTGACAAAAGGTTATAAATCCTGGCCACAAAGAACTCAGGAATGGTACTCTAAAATTTTTTGTTTCGGTTTTAAGAAGAATAAGTGAACAACTTAAAGAAATAAGGATTATTTTGAGTAATCTTCCGTTTTCAGTAAAAAACTCTTTTTTAGTTTTACAAAATGAATTTTGGATGGAAATTTTTTAGCTTGTTCTACTTTCAATCAGGTAAACATCATAGGTCTAGGACCAACCACATGGGCTTATTTTGCTAGGACTTGAGTAAAATATAAGCACTTCTTTGAAGTCACAGATATGAAATGAAGAAAACTTCTCACATTAGACTTTTGTTTTCCTCCTTTTTCTCTTCTGGAAAAGTGAAGAATTCTGAAAAATTAGCTGAACTAGAGGCATCCAATCTCAGAAAATAGACACAACACAGGTGTGCTTTGGTTCCAGGATTGTAGGTCATTATAACTAGCAGTACCTCTCAGAAAACTTCAAAGCAAGAACCAGAAATAATCTTTAACAAGTGCTCCATTTTCTGCACTGCTCTGCTCCTGCTAAAAGAAATACTGATGTTTGCATAAAAACTGCTTTGGTCTTTGTTTTGTTCTTTTAAGACACACGTGTCCTGCTGTTTAGTTCTCACTGGGGTTTAGAGATTCCTTCACAGCAACAAATAGCGATGTGATAATCTTGGCCAAGAGTCCTGACACTCAGGCAGGGATCAAAAAAGTAAGAGGCTGTTTTCTTGCAAGAAGTGTTAAAACTTGGAGCCAGAGAGAGAGCATATAGGTCAGCTAGTGGGCTGCTAGTTCTGCCACCCTGCCAAATTTACATTTGTTAATGTTGTAATAGGGACAGGCCAAACACACTGGGAGTCACTTGTGCCAGGTCTAGATGCAGAGGGAAAAACAGATTGCCCGACAGAACTTATGCTACACTGATATCTCTGACATCAGGTGAGCAGCAAGAAGACAATTGGTTTTTTCCCTAAAAGTTATCTAGGTTGCCCTGAGCTCAGCAAGCTATTTGAACATAGCATTACAGCAGTCACCAGAGTAGTCCCTTTCATTTAATGGACTACTTACATGTTACACACCACACATTTAAGAATGCTCCAGACTGGAGTCTAGAACATCATATTTTTGTACTCCTGCTTGATCTCCACTCCAGAACAGCGTGCCTCTGCAGTGAAGTTACTTTTCTGTAACTGGGTTGTCTCTAACACTTATAAAATGTACAAAATGTTAAATAAAACAGCATCACAGGCATTTTGCAGGCTGTGAAAAGAGGCTGGCAGCAGTCATGGTTGCTGACACATCATTCCACATCAGGTGCCACCACCTGCCCTACAGGAAGAATGTTCATGGAAATCGAAGGCAAGATGGTAAATGTGTTTAAAATGTAACTTAAATACAACACTCTTCTCAAGTCTTGGATCAGGGAAAAATGAAATAAGAATAGGATATTCTTCTTTTCCTACAGCAGCTCTTCCTAGGACTGTACTTAATATTTTCCTTCAGGTTACTTTCAAACTCTGAGTTGATTTAGAGCTGGTTCCCAAATGACCCCCCTCCCTCAACCATTCCTGTTAGAGTTCTCTGTCTACAGAGCAGGTGCAGCACCAGCAGATGCAGCATGAGTTTCTCCAGCTATTCACAGAGCGCATCAATGGAAAGAGGATGTTCACACAACACAGAATTACCCTGTGGAACTCAGGAAACAACAGTAAAAAAGGACCAAGAACACCCACAGTTGCCACAGGCAACAACAGCAAACATTTTGTATTTGAGGGCTTCTGTCACTTCCTAACTCCTGGGGATCTGAATGGCACTGGGAAACAAGGTCAAACTAGACTCTTCTCTTTCCTCAGCTATTGTATCACATGATCCTCAAATCTTCCTCTGAAGTCTTTTGGGTTCTGGACACTGGAATGGATGGGCAACAGTCCAACAAGGCCATGAGTTCCCACTCCTCTATACCACAGAAGAAGGAAGGGAGGCTCTGGTTGCCCGATGGCTTTCCTTCTCCACCTCCTTCCACTGCGATTTGATTATAGGCATCGTATTTCAGTGCCTTTCATCCCCAAAGCTCAAAGTACTCCCTGTAGGGACTATGGTCCTGGTACAACCAGCTTAGAAAGGGATGTCAAAAGGGCTGAAGTGACTTTTGCTAAATGTCTCACAGCAACCAAGCATAAGAGTCAAGAAGAAAACCCCAATATCCTTCCAGACTGTGATAACTTCACTGCCATGCTGGTAATTTCTAGCTGAGTTGCACATGTCATGACTCTGCCCACTGTAGGCTGGCATCCAGCCTGCTGCGTTCCTCTAATCAGACTCTGGCTACTCACATTGGGATTGTGGTGGGCTGTGCTTTGAAATGAGATGCCTGAAAATGGTTGACACCTGTACTCCTCTGGCTCTCGGGAAAAATTGTTAACCTTCAAGAAAAGTTCTTGGAGAGGAGGGACTTTCAAGTTTTACAAGATGGTGAAGTTCCCTTTAGTTCCTTTAAAAAGCATTAGCAAAGGTCAGATTAACAAGTCAACACCGAAACTAGATACGACCAAGACTCCCAAAACTGATGCAGGAAAGAAAAGAGGTGGGTGGGGACTGGGTGTGGGGGAGAAAGGCCCACAACACAACATTGGCTCTGATCCTTTCCCCCTTGTTGGGCCTGGGGCACACTTGATAAGGTGAAGGGAAATTGTAAAATTAGACCTGGCAACCTACACAGAGAGGCCCAGTGCAAGGCCCTTGGCCTGAGGCAAGCTGAGAAAGTTGAGGAATTGTGGGGGAAAGGGGACTTGGCAGGCTAACTTCCTGTGGCTGCATCCAGGGCTAATTAGTTTTCAGTGTTCTGTGTGTGTTTGAATGGAAACGAGCCAGCACTGAGAGGCACGGGAGGAGGAAATCAAAAACATATGCACCGAGAAGGAAGAAGCGGGGGGAAGAAGAAAAAAAAAACACCAAAAAAACCTGTCCTTTTTAGCTACATTTTCTTTTTCAGGAGGGGATCTCATCGTTTTGTTCCATGAGCACTAAATCACCCTGGCTCCTCTGTCTATCACATCTCACATCTGCTTCAGAACTCATTAAACATCAAAAGGCCTGCCCTATCAGTTCTGCTTAGTTAGAAGTCTGAGTTACTAGAGTCCTAACCAGGGAAGATTTTGTATGTTTTTAATAATAGCTTAAGGAACTTCTTAGCACCCCATAAATTACTTAATGCAACAAACTCTTCCTGTGGACCAGCAAATGTTTTACAGAGGAGCTGAATGCTGCCTTAACATGCTTGTGGTCAGTCCAGAGCTTCACAGCAACCTGTTTGAATGAACCTTTAATCCATGCTTCAGTTTAGGAACTGTTTTCTCATGTATCCTCTCCTGCCTCTAGCCCACTCTCATTTTTACTGCCGCTCTAATTTTATATAACTACATTATAACTTGTATTTCTGTAGCATTTTGATCCTTCAGAATGCCAAGGCAATTATTAAAGCAGCGATCATAATGCTACAGCACCAATGAAATCTGCCTACTTCTGCCATACCATTTTCCCTACTTCAAATGCACATGCACAGTGCCCTCCACTACTGCATGTGCCAGACAGACAGTTCACTAAAATAATTTATATGCAGGAAACACAATGGACACAGTAAAGGCTCCAGTGGGCATTTGTTGTTAAGAGTAGAACAAGAGCACTTTAAAATGAACTGAGCCTAGGCTGAGTGTGATCCCTGAGTGCTTGTTATTGAGACAAAAGCAAATCAATTTTCACCAGCACATCCACAAGCTTTTTTCTTCAGTGAAGACACTTTTTTTTTGCCTATTTTGAAGTTTTTGTCTACAACTATATTATCATAACATTTTCATCCCTTTTTACTGGGAAAGCATGGGGTTTGCACTTTTCCTCACACTTAGGAATTACTAAATCACTTTTTCTCACACTTTTAAAAAAAATGTGACCAGTGGTCAGACTTGAAAATATGAGTCTCATAGGTGAAAATTACAAATGGTAATGGACAAATTAAAGAGAGGAACTGTTTTCTCATGTATCCTCTCCTGCCTCTAGCCTTTGAACTAAAAAAAATTCTGTATGTTCAGCTTCAGCAGTCATTCATACTCAATTGATAGCTTTGTCATTTATTTGCAACTGTTCCTTCTTTAGAAACAAACAACATGCATTTTTTCAAAATATCAGCATAAATAAAAGGAAATAAAAGATAAATAACATGACCCTCTAGCCAAGTTGAACTAAAATTATCATGGAGTATGAGCACAGATGTGTACTAGCACATCTGTTATAAGGCCCTATGCCTCCACTGGCTATCTAACACTCATCTTGGTGCAGAAGAAACAACCTGGGACATCAAAAGTGTTACTAATCTAGTAATCAAGAAAAAAATCAAGACAATGGCAAGTTGCTACCTCTTTTCTAGGATTTTGCTTGCCCACGAGCTGTGAATATTGCTTACCAAGGAAGACTTCCCTTTCCAGACACAGTGTGTCTGGTTCCTTGCTTTTCAGTGGGGCACAGTCCTGTGGAACAGTGAGGACTTCTACAGTGGGCACAGGATGGCCCATAAGGGGCCACACACTCCCTTATGTTCACTTCTTCACACAGAAGGTTCTCAGTGCTATCTGACCAGATCAGATTTATGGGAAAAGTGTAAAGTTTGTCCCAATGTGAAGAACCATGAGGAAATTAATAGGCAATTTCTAGTCATTTAGCTCTGTTTCAAGATCTGTCTCCCTTAAATGACACTGCTGATGGGACAATTTCACAACTGTCAGAGCTTCCAGCTGAATTCCTAGGTGATCCATGGCCTCTGTTCATTGTTCTTCCAAAGAGGGACCTTTATCTGAGATAGGCTTCCCATAAGAAAAGTCCAAGTCACAGAGGTCCTGTTCAATATATCTGCCTCTGGGGACTGTCTGTAACCCTTCACCTTGACAAGAAATGTAATTAAGACATCAGCTTATAAAAGTACATCAGTGAAATGCAACCAGTCACAGCATCAGTCTCTCTTATGCCATGTGGAATGAAGCACCAAGTTAATCAATAAATGAGCTCTCTTGTCCCACACAAGGCTGACACTCTGTACGAAGCAAGATGCCAGGGATTAAACTTAGTCCTTGAGAGTTCACGTATGTTTAAGCACAGAGATGTTCAATGACATATGACTCCAAAACTGCTCACTACTTAAGTACTTAAATGATGGAGACAAATCCAGCTTATTACTAGCTCCAAATAGAGACTAAGCACACTAGGAAATGATGACAACTTGAAGGTAATTATGTTTAGACTGAAAAATGCCTCAGCCATGGCTCACTCTGTGAACCCACCTCAGACCATAAATATTCCAGAATCACTGGAAGACTATGAATAACACTAAGATGAAAAAGTGACCAGAAAGTATCATTGCATGGGTGTATCTTTCAAACAGGTAGACCCTGGACTCTGAATCTGAGGACAACAATATCAGCCCTTAGCTGATATTCTCTGATAAGGCTTAGAACAGCTGTAGTCTTCCTCCTGCAAGTGCTATTTTCCTCTGTATTCAACATTTGTATCCTGTACCAGTTTCAATTAAGCACCCCTATGGAGGAAATGACAGGTTCTGAGTGAAAGAAGCTCTAGGGAGTGTGTGCACTTTCCCACTCTTTGATTTCCCCCTTCATGTGGAGTTCACACTGTCTTGGGATGATATTTACTCTTAACTTAGAGTCAAAGAACATATTTGCTTTCTGTTTTTCATTAAATACAGAAGGTTTCACAAAAGAGGCCATTTTTCATCAAAAAATTGTTTTCAAGTGAAAAATATCTACCAGCTCTACTCCTGACTCTAAACAATTCCTGGCCTACGAGCACATTACTGTGACTTTACAGTTCATAGAGTGTGACTCCAGAAATGAGAAAAATGTTTTCAAAATGTTACCATGAATATTAAAAAAAAAACCTCAACAAAGTATTTATATCACAGCTAACAGTCCAGCTGGTAGCCTGCATGCCATCTGAGACAGCCACAGCCCTCAATAGCATCAATCTTGCTCCTTTTTTTGTTGACGGGCTCTACATTTGCTTTCACTCAGTCTCCTGCTTCGTCCTTCATTTTCTATCACTTTAAAATAATTGTCAGTAGCATGATATAAGCTGCAGTGCTTTTTTTCCTCCTTCTGCCTTCCTAGTCTTCCTGCACTTAAAGATGTGCTAGAATAAAGACAACTGCCTAGGCTGAAGGAGGGGATTGAACAGAGGGTACTTGAGAGATGCCAGAGTGATAAATTGGAGGTGCTTGATGCACTGTGGCTGATGTACTGAATGGGACATGAGGGATTGCTCTATGGCAATGCTTTGAGGAGTGAAGTATGTCTTATTTGGGTTCTAAAAGACTTCCATAAGACGTTCTTCATATGTGCTCAAATTCTTTGCGGCTTCATCAAAGCAAAATCTAGCCTCTGTTCAAGCAGGCAAATTTCTTTCTTTCTTTTCTTTCTTTTTTTCTTTTCTTTTCTTTTCTTTTCTTTTCTTTTCTTTTCTTTTCTTTTCTTTTCTTTTCTTTTCTTTTCTTTTCTTTTCTTTCTTTCTTTCTCTTTCTTTCTTTCTTTCTTTCTCTTTCTTTCTTTTTCTTTCTTCCTTTCTTCCTTTCTTCCTTTCTTCCTTTCTTCCCTCCTTCCCTCCTTCCTTCCTTCCTTCCTTCCGAATTCCTTCCGAATTCCTTCTCTCTTTCTCTCTTTCTCTCTTTCTTCCTTCCTTTCATCCTTTTGTCCTTTCTTTTTACCTGAAACTTCCCATGTGTCTTTTCTAAAATCCCTCCCTTATCAGCCCAGTGCATGCAGTGTATTTGGAAGAGCTTATATGAACAAAATAAATTTGAGTTTATTAGCAATAACACATATTGGTATAGTTTTGCACCTATGAAAGCCAACAGAAAAATTTCCCCTTCAGCTTCAGACTACTGCATTGCCCATCCCAGAGTTCAGAAGCCACAACTCAAATGCAAGAAAATTGTTAGGCTTACTTAAAAGTCATGAAATATACTTAAAAATAATACATTGTAATGTTTTAATGTCTTTGTATATTTTCAGCCTTCACATCTGGCCCTCTCAATATACAAATATGCTATATTTATGGACAAAGGATGACACACACAATCCCTTCTGCAAAAGAAACAAACCAAAATATTACCTGTCACAGGGCACACAGGTAAATAGTGCTAATTAGCAGCATGAAATGAGGTGAAAAGGCGCAGTAGAAGTTCATTCTCATTTTAGGAAAACACCAATGCTCCCTTTTTTTCCAATTTCTGTTACAGAATATAAGGTAACAAAAATAAAAAGACATTTGCTCTCAGAATAATTGATCATGCATTCCATGTTGGCAGGACACTGTGAGCTGGCTACTACATGCCAGTAAGGCAGCCAAAGAAGGCATCACTGTGCAGGAAGAGACTTGAGCTGAACTCATTAGGGACCTGCTCACAATACAACCATCCGCTACAACTGTGCGTCATGATTTCTCTAGAGAGCGAAGCAGAAAATAAAACCACAGCCTCCTCCAAGGGAGCAGATGCAAGGAGCACAGAAGTAATGCTGCTTGACATCTCTAGAGTGAGTCCTAAGTAAGCAAGATGCTAGATATAGAAAGCAGGTGTGATTATTGTAGCATCTCTGCAATATCTGTCCATCTGAATATCTAAGCACTGGTTGTACTTACATCACCATGATACATAGAAGTCCCAGAGTTGCTGTTCCACAACATAAAGCCACAGTCCAGCAGCTGAGGGAATTTGTGATTTTATTTCTTCTCCTCATTTTCCAGTCTCCTATTTGCCTTCAGTTGTTGTTGTTGTAAACTTCACTAAAGACAGGAGTTTATACATTTTATTCACAGAATGCCAGAGTCTCATCTTCACTGGAAAGCAAGACAGTCACTGAGAAATTTTCTTCTGCTGCTCCCAGGCCATTGCTTTCAAGTCTGACAGTTTCCTAAGACTTCCTGTAAAACAGTACAGAAACTACATACCATGTTGTTTGATCCCTGAAAGCAGATAATTTCACCTTTGCTTAGTGCTTATTTCTTCATCTATGTATTGCTGCTCTTGCAAACTATTTGGCAAAACATATTTCACTCAAAGAGAACAAAGAGAACAGCACTTACAGTGAAGAGCTGAAAGGTAAGGAAGATCCTTGTCTACACATGCCCTGAGGTTTGGTTTTCTCTGGACCAAAGCTATTATGGATAAATTTCCTGCAAATCAGCAGCACTTTGTTTTGGCCAGACCAAAGTCTTCTGCACCATAATCTCTCCCTTAATAGTAGCTCTTACTCTCAGATATGTTCACTTCAGCTTTGCAGAACACTGTGTTGGACTCCTGCATTCTGTTCTTGACTATTAATCTTGACTATTAGACTGTTCCTGACTATTAGATCTTTCTCTGAATATGTTAATTAAATGTCTGCCTCTTCTCCCACAGAACAAGCCCACTGCAATTCCATCTTCTTTTGTCCTCTGTATTTTTAATTCTTTTTTCTTTTCTTTCTTCTATTACTTCAGTGTATTTGTGAATTCAGTAATTCAGCCCATGTCCTCTGTCGGCAGAACCCCCTGAGTCCTGGTGCCAAACTATTCTGTGCCTTTCACATCCTCTCCAGCCCTCTCGGATGGCAAAGCAGATACCACATAGTGCCTTTCCTGTCTACTCTCCCTCTCTTCTGAACAATAACATTATTTTTCCTCCTCAGTTTAGGAAATTATTTTGCCCTTCTTTGATTAAAGAGAATTTCTTGCAGTTATCAGCACACGTAAAGCTTATGTTCCTCCCTAAACTTGACATTTTGTGGCATTCTGCTTGTCCAACCTGACCTTCCTTTATGACCAGGTGACCCTAACAGTGGGTGAGGGAAAGGCTGTGCATGATATCTTCTACCTGGACTTTGGTAAAGCCTTTGACACCATTTCCCACAGCATTCTCCTGGAGAAACTGGCAGCCCATGGCCTGAACAGGTGCATTCTTTGCTGGGTTAAAAACTGTCTGGATGTCCAGGCCAGAGAGTGGTGATGAATAAAGTTACATCCAGCTGGGAACACCAGTGGGGCTCCCCAGGGCTCAGTGTGGGGGCCAGTCCTGTTTCAGAACTTTATCAATGATTTGGATGAGGGGATCGAGGGCACCCTCAGTCAGTTACTGGATGACATCAGGTTGGGTGGGAGTGTTGATCTGCTGGAGGGCAGGAGGGCTCTGCAGAGGGATCTGGACAGGCTGGATCAATGGTCTGAGGCCGATTGTATGAGGTTTAATAAGGCCAAGTGCCAGGTCCTGCTCTTGAGTCACAACGACCCCAGGCAGCACTACAGGCTGGGGGCAGAGTGGTGGGAAGCTGCCCAGAGGAAAAGGACCTGGAGGTGCTGGCTGACAGCGGCTGAACATGAGCCAGAGTGTGCCCAGGTGGCCGAGAAGGCCAATGGCACCTGGCCCGTATCAGCAATAGAGTGGCCAGCAGGACCTGGGCAGGGATTGCCCCCCTGTACTCCCTGGAAGTATTCAAGAGAAGACTGGACATGGCCCTCAGTGCTATGTTTTAGTTGACAAAGTGGTAATTGGTCAAAGGTTGCACTCAGTGATCTTGGAGGTCTTTTCTGACCTTAAAAATTTTATCATTCTATGATTCTATGATATTCTGGTTTGAGATGATTCTGTTCATATTCTCCTTCTAGCTTGGTGGTTAGGAAAAAAATGCCCATTTACATTTGTTTACTTCCTTTTCTTGTGTCCTCACTTAGAGAAATGAATCAGTACAACTTCCTCCTCACCCTCTTCTGTTCTGTATATCTTGTACACCTCATGCTGTCCCTCCAGTATTAAGTATGGCTTTAGTACATTTCAAGGCTTGTTTTACTGCATCGTAATATACGTTTCTTAGTATCCTCAGAACTGCTTACCTGACCCACAAGCTCCTTGTACACTAGATAAATTCAGATGTTTCTATTTTTAACGTTTAAAATAACTCCATCTTTCAGCTGTATTAGGAGAACCCACCAGACTATTTGTGTTAAGCAAAAACTTGTTCTTATCAGGTTTAGACATCCACTGGAGGAGCAAGCTCATCCATCATGAATCATTTACACCTGTACTTGTCACCAGCTCACAGTCATTCACGCTGCTTTGGTGACACATGTACACAATATCAAAATGGGATCATCTCTTACATGTTGTTTCAATACAAGAAGTCCCTACCTGTGAAAAAAATAAGAATCACAGCTATTAGCTAGAGTTGTAATCTTGCAAAACTGAACAGAGGAATTAGCACTAGCCTGACAATCAGACCCAAATCTTCTCTTCAAGTCATCACTGAAAGGAATATTTTGCTGAAATCCCCGAAGTCAAAGCTCAGCTACACAAATAAATACTGTAGCAGATCCTGACAGGAAGACGTTCAGCCCAATCTTTTCCAGATGGCAGTGATGGATGGCTGTGTGCTTCTATTTATTTGGTTTCCCAGGCAATGGTGTCCTGCTTTCACTGGTCATCACTTGAAGTGCTTTGGCTTACAGACCGGCACAACAGGCATGTGCACTGCCAGACAGGTATTCTGGTGGGCTTACTCATTGCTTGGATGTCATGGCTGCAAAAAAGAAGCTAAATATTACCACTTTGCTGGGATTATCTTTTCTAGAAACTGCATGTTTTAAATTTGGGACAAACTCATGGCACAGGACTCAAGAAGCCCACAGGTAAAGCAGAGCCCAGTCGTATGTCACTTGCTGATTGCTGAGATATGCCAGTTCTGAAAATAATACAGTGACCTAAAGACGGGAGAGAGGCAGAGGAAAGACATCCAAATACCAAACCACATTGACTGAAAATGTGGCTGTCACTATTGTTCTGTTCTGTAAAACACATGGTACTTTACACAGGGCTAGAAAACAAATGTCCATAGATCAGGGACTTACGTTATAGAACGTAACGTAATATGTGTGGGGAAAAGTGGAGGTGGGATACAAAGGCTTCTGAATCCAGGCCATTCATTTTGCTTGGACATGCTCGAACCAAAGCTATTAGCAACAAACATGTTTGGTGGCCTAGGCAAAATGATCTATTGCTTCCAGACAATGTTCATTTTGCAGGCATCCATACCAGGGAATAAAACGAGAAGTGCTTGCTGCGGGGGTACGTGTTGTGTGGTGCTAGCACATCGTAAGCAACTGGGGGAAGAGGCTGTAGTTTCATGTGCTCATATACCACTATTATGGCAGGGCCATATTAGTGACTGGGGCTTTTGACTCTGCTCCTAACACAGCAGTGGATAAATGCAAATTCTTGATGCAAGAACTTCCATGGGAAGCCAGCTGCCAGTTGAAATGTGGAGACACATGGCATTGAATGCCTAATGGGAACAGACACAAAGAAATGCCTGCCCTTCCCATGGTCCCACCTAGCAAACCTACTTAGGCAGGCATTGTTAGGAAAGCAATACAGCCATTATGATAAAGCCTCCTTCTAAAGGAAAGCATGCATGCTAACATCAGTCAGTGGACAGATTTGGGGAAGGTTTCTTTAAAAAAAGAGCTTTATCTGGAATCCAAAGACAGCAGGAAGTGAATGAAATTGGTTGAGGCTGTGGGGATGTGGTCACGCTTCTCTGTGTAGATGAACAGATGGGCAGCAGAATTTGGTATGTGCTGGTTTGGACAGCTGGGACTCAGGGAAGCCATAGAAACGGGGTGATAAGAGTATGAGAAAATGAAGGGAGACCCAGAATTTCAGCAGAGGCAGAGTTGTAACACCAGTGTGCATGGGCACAAGTCTTGCAAAAAGCAGTCACTGCCTACTAGATTATGGAGTTACCTATGGGGTTGAACCTTACAAATCAACCAACAGTAAAATGAAATTATGAAAACACTGCTAGCGATTGTAATGACAGATAATCTCAAATCAGAAATAATCTATCGTGCTTGGGTTTTTATGCTGCCTACATTAATTAGGCTCTCCTGTAGATGCATGCTATGGTTCTACCCGTAAGTACACATCCATACGACACATTTTCTTTAAAGGCTTCCTGAAAAATTAGAAACACAAAAATATGTCACACTAGTGGCAATGCATGGCACACAACAGGACACAGAATTTTTTCAACACAGATCTATGTTGTTTTATCAAATAGAGAGAAATATTAGATTGTCAACCTCTTTAATCCTACATACAGAGATTAAGCCCTCTCACAGTACTGTTCATATGTAAATGAATAAAAAAAATTAATGATTCTCAGTTTTCCATTCAGAGCCTGGAAATGATGGCCTTCTTTTTCCTTCCAATGTGGTCCTTTTAACCCATCCTACTATGTGTCTCTGTCCTGCTTCTTTCTCACCTTGGTCCTGCCCTCTTCATCTAGCTGCTTGTCTCAGAAAAATTACCTTGATCCCACAGCATAAAAGAGCAAAATTTAGCTTCAGCCTTTCCACCAGCTCCTTCTGATTCCCTCTCCCACCCCTCCCACTGCCATGTGCCAAATCACAGCCTCCTGGCCAGGTACCCACGGTCCCTGCCAGAGCTCCAGCCTGCCAGCACTGTCCAAGGAGATGCCATAAAGCTAAGGAAAGTGAGGATTTCTAAACAGATTGTGGCAGTAATTTATTTTATACATACTCTTGGCAATAAATTCATTGCTTGCACACAATATGCTGCTGAGTTCCAGATCATTATTTTCCTAGCCACTCAGCACCAACACAACAGCTGCAGTTGGCCCAAAGAAGCTGAGGAGTGAGGTGAAGACACAAGAAGCAGCAGTACAAGATCCCAGTTATTTGCTAAACGTGACATTTTCATACAATAACACAACTGAAATAAGCACAAGCAAGCTTCCTTGTTTATGATGAGAATTTGAAAAATGATCCCAGTGAATTTAATCCACCCTTCCTGTAGATTAGGAATATGAACTGTCTCAGCATTTAGGATTGTGCTCAAAGCCCACCACAAAAGAGAATAAGCAATCCCACAGGCCAAAGAAGCAGGTGAGAAGGTAGACGTAGATTTTATGGCTAAAGGAGAAAAATAGGAGGTTATTTTCACTTCCAGTACAACACAAGGGACAGAAGTCCTACATAAATCCTGAAAAGTTCTCTGAGCTGGAGGATATCTCACAGGCAAACTGCCAGCCATAATATAAATTTACTTAGTCACTTCAAGGAAAGAGGAATACACTGCATTTGCTGATGGTTTATTTCCAGCAACTCTTTGGCCTCACCATGTCCAAAATTGATTTCAGTTTGATTTTGTCTATTTCACAATGTGCAAACTTGCAGACTCTTGGTAATTTCTGCCTTTTCCTGAGCTGTTCAATCAAAGTCTTCTGTCTGTATAGTCACCTACAGGCTGTCGTTGAGTTGCTTTCTCATTGTGAAGACTCCCTTTGTGGTCATATCTGTAGTAGTTTCTAAACTCTCATTATTTTTTCATCACCTTTTTGAAGTGTGGACAGCAGAACCAGGCACATATCTTGTGCCAGATACATATGACCAGTGCTGTTTGCAGAGGACATATGATCCCTTTATTCAGTGTTGTCTGTTTATACACCCAGTGATTACCCAGCCATCACTCACTGGGCTCACTCAGCCATAGCCCTGCACCAAAAGGTCATATTCAGTCATCTGCCACAAGCTGGACTTTCAGAGTTACTGATTCCCAGCTGATAGGCTTCATCACACCAGCACTACCTACTTCCTTTGTCCTGCTAGTGTATAGCATTCCATTTGTGTCAAAAACGTGGAAAAGAATTGCTTTCTTCCATCAGGTTGGGAGCACTCTGTGTCAGCCTCACACAGAATTTCACAGTAAGACAACTCACCCTACAGCACAGCACCAACTGTGGGATGTAACAGAACCAACCAGTTCCTTTTCAAAGTTGCATTTCCTGCTATCTAAGGAATATCCTTTGTGTGCCAGCTCAACAAGAATTCTTCAGGATGCACCATTTACATTCTGAGAGGGAGGGAAGTAGGACATGAAACTAAAAGGAAGAAACCTAACTATGAGGAGTCTAGGAGGGATGCCAGTATGAGTTACTTCTAGATACAGAATCCCACTTGAGAGCTCAGCTACATGCAGAGGAAAACAAATTGACCACATACCACTCAGCCATGCTGTCCATTTACTATGGGTTATGTTTGCCATGAAATTGTATTTATTCACCTGACTTTTGGCCAACTAGAGATACAACACTTTTCACCACTTAAGGATTTCCACTTGTATTTACATTCCAGCTGGGGACTGTGGAATTTCGCTCAAAGAGCTCACCACAAAGGGCATGCTCTGTCAAAACAAGAGCAAAAGCATAAAGAGACTGCCCTCCAAATACCCTATTTAACCTTAGGGTAAGGTGATGCAATTCATCTGAAGACAATGTGCTACTAGCTGATTAAGCTGGTTAAGGCCAGCATTGGGTTTGACTGTCCATTCTCAGCATACCTGAAAAGGCATTGACACACTGGCTGAAAATGTATTGGCATTCTATGACTGATGTTTTATTATTTCTGCCAATACACTGTAGAAAAACAACTTTATTTTATTCAACCAGAGACATTTTAAGGGGAAAATACACAGAAACCCCAAATCCCAAGAGACTGAAATCACAAGTTCCAGGAATGGAGAATGAAGATCTATTTCAGAATTTATTGGACCAGAGAGGAGGGGCTCGAATTTGCACAAATTTTGTGCAAAGGGATATAAACTTGGGGAACTCTCTGCTGCTGACACTCTCAGCAGGGGCTGAAGACTCTTTCTGGCTGAAGTCCACACTGATTTACAGTGCTCAGCATCCTATCAAGACAGAAACATGTTATTCCTATTCTGCATTCTTTCCTTCCACTCAGTTGTGGAGCATTGATTCCAACACCATGTAGTAAAGTGCTAGGAAAGATGGCAATCACTAAGAGTTGTAATTATATTGATTTTATAGTAGGACTCTTTGCTGAAGACACACTTTCCTGACCAGAATTGTGGATTTCAGTTTTACCTATGTAAAGACCAAAAACTTGAGATGAGCTTTCTCCGTTTTGATTTCTCCTATCGACAGGATTCCACTCCAAACAAACATCAGACATCAGGTGGGCCAAAATGCGAGTCAACATTACTCCCGTTGACTCCAAGTGACTGGTTCTGCACATTTAGCAGATATGGCACTTGTCCAGTGCAAGTGAAAACAAGATTTAAGTTCCTGCTCCAGTTAATAATCATAAAAAGCGGCATTTGCCACATGAACTGCTGGATTTCCAGAAAAGACTGGACAGATCTTTGGACTAAGTTGTCACTGGGAATACATGAGCTAAGGACTGCAAGTGTGGATCAGGCCCTGTGGGGACTTCAGGCAATTTCCCACAATGCAGCTAAATCACTTGGCCTACAGGTCTTTTGGAGAAGTTGCAGATACAATTCTCTCCTTTGCAGAACAAGTCTCTTTTGGAGACCTGTTCTCAGATGAGTGTTTCTGTTAATATAATATAATACTGCCCCGAACTGAAAGCATAGCATCTGTTTTCCATTAAGAGGTCATGCCCTTGACTCCCTTTCACACAAAATGAGACTAATAGACTAAGAAAAAACTCGATGAACACACACTAGCCATGTTCCCTGGAAATGCATTGAATCTTGCAGGTAAAGCTCCTCTGTGAGCTCCTGCAAGCTCTAGAGCTCACATTAGCTCTAGACCATAATCAATTTAGATAGAAAACATTTTTTCACATGGAGCAGTTCAAGCAGAATTCAGGCACATAGAAAGGATACTTACAGAGCATTTTGTACTGAGGAAAGTTTCATCTAAATAATGGGCCGTATTTCTAACTATTTCTATAGTATTTTCAGTTTAAAGCTGTCGGTGCCCTTGACTGCACTAACCGGCTTTAGTTTCTCTGACCAGCCTTACACCTGGAACTCTCCCATACATCATGTCCACAGGCCCAGGAGCTTCCTATGAGTTCAGCCCTGAGCTAAGTACAGCCACTGCTTGAACTTTGTAGGGCTAGTGGTCTCCAGAGAAGCCATGGCTTTGCCTGTGCCTGATCTTGAACCCCATGTTTTGGACATTGTTCATGGACCTGTCTTGTCACTACAGATCTTCCCCACAATCACTGGACTATGTCCCATGGACTGACTTACTGTTTTGACCTTGTGCTTGCTTCATCATCACAAGACTGCCTGATGATCTGGACTCTTGGTTGCCCCTGGCCCTGGTCTGCTCTGCTTACATCGTTTAGGTATGGTAGAAGTAACCCTGGCCTGGTAAACCTGTTGCCCTGCTGGGCATGTTACTCAGTTGTTGTTAGCTTCCAGGTTCCCAACCCTTAGGGAGCAGCTGGCCCTCTGTGGTGGTTTAACTCCAACCAAGAGCCAAGCCCCTCGTTGCTCACACTCCCCCACAGCTGCTTGCTCACTCCCCCACCAGCAGGACTGGGGAGAGAATCAGAAGGGTAAAAGTGAGAAAACCCATGGGTTGAGATGAAGTCAGTTAAACAGGGAAGGCAAAAGCTGCACACACAAAGAGGACAAAACAAGGAATTGATTCACTGCTTCTCATGGGCAGGCAGGTGTTCAGCCATCTCCAGGAGAGCAGGGCCCATCACACCTAATGGTGACTTGGGAAGACAAATGCTGTCACTCCAAACATCCGCCCTTTCTCTTTCTTTCCCCTACTTTGCATACTGAGCATGATGTCATATGGTCTGGAATATCCCTTTGGTCCGTTTGGGTCACCTGCCCTGGCTGTGTTTCCTCACAATTAGCCATGCACCCCCAACTTCCTTGCCAGTGTGGCAGTATGGAAAGCTGAAGGGCCCTTTGCTCTGTGTGAGCCCTGCTCAGCAATAACAGAAACATCTCTATATTATCAACAATTTGTTCAGCACAAAACCAAAACACAGCCCCATACCAGCCACTGTGAAGGAAATGAACTCTACCCTAGCCAAAACTAGCACATACCAGCCACTGTGAAGGAAATGAACTCTACCCCAGCCAAAACTAGCATACCCTCACTGCCCCCTGATAAGTCTTATCTACTAAGAAGAGTAGATTCTCTTCAAGAATGTGTTTTCCAATTTTTAGGTAAATTAATCCAACTGTGACTACACAGACTGTTGAAAGACCCTTCACTGTAAAGGCATATATTTACTCTGTCTCACTTCAACCATCATTTCTCAGTCAGGGTTTTGCAGTCTAAGCATGGGAAATGCCAATGTCTTTGTCGGGACACTCCTTCTTTGTGGTGATAAATGCTGTAATACTTAAATATTTTATATATTGGACCTTGTAGCAGGTCCAAAGGAAGCCCATGAAGATAGTCAAAAAGCTGAAACACCTCTTCTATGGAGAAAGGCTAAGAGGGTTGGGCTTGTTCAGCCTCAAGAAGAGAAGGCTGTGGGTGACCTTATAGCACCTTCCAGTAGCTAAAAGGAATTTATAAGAAAGATGGAGCTGAACTTTTTAGCAGGGCCTGTGGATTAGGACAAGGGGTAATGGTTTTAATCTGAAAGAGAGTCAATTTAGACTAGCTGTAAGGAAGAAAATATTTACAATGAAGGTGGTGAAACACCGGAACTGGTTGCCCAGAGTGGTGGTGGGTGCCCCATCCCTGGAAACATTCACGATCAAGCCAGACAGGGCTCTGAGCAACCTGATCTAGTGGGAAGTGTCCCTGCTCTTTGCAGGGAGGTGGAACTAGATGACCTTTAGTGGTCCCTTCCAACCCAAACTATTCTATGATTCTAAGACCAGCATCAAACAGATTCACAGAAGAGTGGAGCAGGCACAAGAGGGTATGTATATGAATATGTCCATATACATATGAATGCTAACCAGGCCCAGCCAAAATCACACAGCCCTGCTGTGGAAATGTTGACATCCAAGAGCAAATGCAGTTCTGGAACACTGTGAAGAGCACTACTGCCGTATAGCTGCAAACAACAAGAAGTACAAACAGTAAGATACACAGCTATAAATCACAATTTATGTGGCAAAGCAATACCAAGAGCTTCTTACAGCTCAGTCACATCTACACTGCTCCTGGCTAAAGCACTGTGTCTGAGACATTCAAGGATCTGGGATTTCAGGAAATACAAAATTACATTGACAAATGACTCTGCCCACTAACACTTAGGCCACATGACAATAATGTTATAATAACAAACAACTCCCAATTAAGTATTGTAATACAAAATGGAAAATCCTATGCTTCCCTAAAAAAGTTAGTTACAGCACAAATGAGTCTATGTTTTAATCTGCTCACATCAGTGGAAATACAGAGTAATCCTGGTGATGTCAACAGAACACCAGAGGACTGACACGGCAGCACAGGTGGCATCAGACACTGGTTAATTGTCCTTTCCATCATTTTGACTGTTAAGTCTCTGACCAGCACACAAGACTATCAAACTGTGGCAGAAAAGTCTGTTCGGTGCTTTTGCTGCTCAGAGAGTACATTAAAATGCTTCCTGAGGAAGCAAGGCTTATGAGGACATGTGGGCTGTCAAAGGGGAAGATGGAAGACTGGAATGTTCATTTACTTAGAATTTCCTTTCTATTCTCTCTCTTCTCACAGTGTTGCTGGAACAGATCAGCCAGTTTCAACTATATCTGACACAAGTGACAATATTTCACAAATATTGGCTCCAGATAGTCAACATGACAGTCACTACCTGTAGAGGAAAGCCCTTACCACTTCAGCTTTCCTG
>NW_008237619.1:12579887-12596371 GCF_000691975.1 Corvus brachyrhynchos | reverse complement strand
TGATGGGGAGATGGCAAGGTAAGATTAGCTCTTCACTGACTCCAGAGAATCCATTCAGGAAGCCACTCTTGAAGGCAAATAGAGAAAGAGGTTCAGTTCCTTGATGTCATTATTAGGCGTCAAAGTTGTGGTGGATGCCACATGAGTACCACAAATTGCTATCCATGTTCCCTTAGTTCCATAATTAATGGAGTTATTTGTCTTCTATTTTGCTTAGTGATATTCAGACTAGATTCTTCTGTAGTCACTGACCCATGACAGGTTGTAGCAAGGGATTAGCCAATTCAGATAGCAGGTCTGCAAAGTAGATCTGTGCAAATAACAGTCTTTACCTAGGGAATGCATTTCCAGAGTTAGCACTAACTAGACTGTAAACTCTTAGATCTCCTGAAATGCAGCACATTGGTCTCCAGGGATCCCATGGAGAAGACTTCTTCAAAGAGGGATGATTCCCAGGCTTTCTTGATAGTTGAATGGATTGTAGTAATACTTTCATGTTACTGAGAGAGAAGAAAAAAAAAATATGG
Source organism: Corvus brachyrhynchos (assembly GCF_000691975.1). Lineage (NCBI taxonomy): Eukaryota > Metazoa > Chordata > Aves > Passeriformes > Corvidae > Corvus > Corvus brachyrhynchos. The sequence goes on along the minus strand of NW_008237619.1, from coordinate 12,595,844 downwards.
TGGGAATATGATTAACAGATTGTTGGAGTATGATTTGAACAGTCTATTCATCTCAGGCTTCACCTTCTGAGATGCAGCTTCAGGTGTTCCTCTTGCCTTAATATAGGCACAAGTATCCTTTGCCTACATTGTCTATAGGTTCTACCTGCCCTGGAGGCTCTTCTAGGAAAGTTCCTGATTTGAATGTACTGGGTTCTCAGTGTTGTTGAAGAGCCCAAAGAATACATGGAATCAACTGATCAGACAGAAAATACTAAGTACATCCATACTCTGGGCAAGTGCATACTTGAATTTATTTCAAAGTGCAATTTACGAGTAAAACTTTCCTTGGCTTTAACAACTGAGTGAGCCCACAGCCAGATATTTCTGAGGTCACTTCCATAAAGAGGGTGGACAAATGCTGGAATTAAGCTTTGAGTCTCAAGGACGTTCTTAAAATGTGGAGTATGTAGAAGCTCACTCACAAAGTTAAGAGACACAGGAACTAGGAACTTGCAACCACAGTAAGCAGCTTGTGAAGGTGAAAACACTGTGGGGCTTAGATTAGGAGTATGATACTGGACCCTGTCATGAATCTGGGAGCTCTGAAGCATATATGGAGCTTGAATATTTTTTTCTGCCAATTAGTAGTAGGTTTTATTTATTTATGGCTTTTTATGTGTTCGAGACTTTGGACTCCACTTAAGAATACTGTGTCCTGACCATCAGCTGTGGTTACCTCATTCTTGGAAGGACTCTGGTCTAGTGGCAAGAAAGCTGAGTGCTGTTAGGTGATGATATGAAGGTGAGGGACTGAGCTACTGATTCAGAAAACTTCACCTTTCGAATCCAGCCATAAACAGAGACAGATGGAGACACTTACCTGACAAATGACTGTGGGTACTTTATACTAATCCCAAAAATTAATTTGGATTCTGGATCACTCAGCTCTGTGACTTATGCTAATAAAATGTTAATATTATGCCAGAAACTAATTGATTTATCCCTTCTTTAGACAAAATATAAATAATGTTAAGACCTTGTGGAATGGGTCTGCTGGTTTGATGGCAGGCAGAAAAGTCATACAATAGTAGCTGAGAGAAGACTGAAGAAATCCCATATATGAATAAACTTACCAGTATGACATTAAATAATAGAAGGTAGATTGGGAGGAAGAAAATAAAACAAACCTCATAGTTTTGAGAATAGTTAAATCTGCACAACTTTATTTCTAGGTCAAATACATAAAGTAAATAAAAAAAGATAGGCAGCCACTCATACTCTACATGTGCTTGACTTGAGCAGCTAAATTTTATGCCCTACAGTCTTCCAGCAATTCCTAAGTGTTCCTCTTCAGCATAAAAGAACAACATGCAGATTTCACATTTCTTGTCCAGGAACATTCAGAATCCATTTCACTTCTTTGTTCAAAGCTTGACCCTTCTGCCCCACTGCCAGAGTATGGGGATAGTATCGCAAGTGCTTTCTTGAATGAAATGTGAGCAGCAAGACTGATCTTGGGTGGGCTAAATGAGCTGATGCCTGGGTTAAAGCTCTCTAGAAATTGATCAGAACAATCCTCTGCCTTGTTTCTGAGTATAAAATAATGCAACAAACCACCTTGGAGATGATGATTGCTCCAGTGAAAAAATAATTTGATTAAACAAGGTCCAGATTCTTAGATACCTGCTACTGAAAAATGGAGTTATTAGAATCTATGCTTTGTGGACTGTTCAAGAAGAGAAAGGAATCCGGAAGAACTGTGTATGACTATAGATAGAAAGTCAGATACTGTTCTGGAGAAGACAAACTTTCCAAGGCAGAAATTCCTCCACAGTTTTCCTTTGTCCTGACAGGCTCTGGCTGTTTTCTGTCCAGATGCTGATGTTTTCCAGGCACTGAAAACAGGCAGATGATGCTATTTGCATACGAAGTAAAAAGAAGTGGAGCTACGACTTGCTCATCCTGCTTCTAGCTCCATCCATACTGTTTCAGTCTTGTTCAGTCACATTAAGCATGGTGTTGGCAGAGAGAGAACAAAAACTAGTGGGATGCAGGAGGAGTCACAGACCTTTTCAACTTAAGGGCAGCAGGGCAAAGGACTCTTGACCACTCAAGAGTCACTTCAGTATAAACCTCTTCCACCTTGCTTTTGTCAATAGTACAGCACCTACTTTATAGGTACTTCATGAACATATGGCCACCTTCATCGTTGTCCCATGTAAAACACATTACTATGAAAGCATGGGCCATGTCTGGGCCTCTTCAAACCCATGCACTGCTTGTGTGGACTTCATTTCAGGTCAGGAGTATTCTGGGGCCTGACACTGATTTTGCTTTGTGTCTTGTGAGACACACAGAACACTGAGACTGCTTAGCATGCAATAAAATAAATAATAACCCTAAATGAATGGGAAGCCCTGAACTATGAAATGAATAAAAGCATTTTCAAAGGTGCCCTGACAATGTTCTACAGGTTTCAAGCAGCAGCTTGATCGCCCATGATCAATGTCTACTTTTTAAGTCTTGGCATCTCTCAACCCAACACTTTGAAGTGCATCTGTGCTGAAGAAAACTTGCTGTGTTTGTTTGCCGCTAGTGCTTGCAGTCACAACAGAAGCATCCCCTCTCCGAGGACAAGAGCCCTTTGTCTTGCACACATTCTGCCACAGTAAGCACAGGGGTGAGACCGCACCTTTTATCCCAATTTCACACGTTGGCTTCACAGCATTAATAAATTGGTTTCATTTGCCACACATTTGGCAGGAGAATTTTCTAATAACATTTTTATCCCCTTTGAGAACATGAATCACTCGCATGCTGAGTATAAAATTACTTCCCTCCCTCTCCTTATTAAAGGCACCGCACGTTAGCAGGGGTCAGGCACTCAGCCTTGCCAGTGGCAAAGTCACAACCAAGGGCAGAGCTGGGAGGCACGGCTGTAAAGCTCTTTGCTTTTCTTTCTTATGGATGGTGGATAACCTATTTAGCACCCAGAATATATGGTTTTCTCCAGCTGTCAATCCTACCTGGTTGGGATACAGATTGAGAAAATGTGTGAGATGCACCGCGCTGCCCACATGGCTGCTGCAAACAAGAACTACATAAAACGTGTGCAGCAGATGTTTGCTGCTCCTGCCCTTGTGGAGGCCACCAGAAGCTCCCACTGGGAGCCTCCCCACACCTTGGAAAATGGTCCCTTCACAGTCATTGACACCCTTGGGAGCCACAGGGGTTTTACCTGAAAGCATGGGAGGGATCAGCAACAAACCAAAAATGGTAGTATTCACACATTATGTATCCATCTGCCTTTATTTCTGGTTTGAAAAGAGAAAACCACTCAATTTTTCTGATTTCAAAAGAATTTGTTTTTATAGGGAGATTTTTGTTTGACAATTGACTTTAGATAGCAAGCAGGTCATGCTACTACAGCTAATTAAGTATTTGATTTGAGGAGCATTGCATTCTGAGTGTCATTTTGTTCCAAGTGCACACCCCAGTCAAAATGTGCCCGTTGAAAATACAGACCTGTCCTCAGATTACCTTTCCTCCTAAGTCCTTTGTGAAGATTCCCTGTAATGGATTAAGATGGAGGAAAGACAAGTAAGAGAGAAGCCAAGAACGAGCATGGACAGGGAGCTATGAACTGATCCATGCTGCTGGGTGAGATCACCAGCACATCACAAGCATGCACATAACCTGCCTGAATCCCAGGCATGGATTTCTGTGGTGTTACAGAGACCTGAGGACTGTGCAGGGGAATCCTGCTCACACCTCTCTGGTTTTCTTCTGGAGATCTTGCAGGTTATGTGCTGTGCTACCTAATGCAGCCAAGATTTAACTGCTCAGCAGCACTTTCAAGATCACAAGGAGGTTTGCTGGCAATGGAACAGCCCTGCAAGGACTTTAGACATCTTCAGGTTTGGCAGCAGCTTTGCTGGTGTTTTGGCATGTCCCTGAGCAATCTAGATGTTGGTTCTTGGTGTCAGTGGTTTTTTCTTTCTTTTTAATGAGGGCTTTGTATGTTATTTCTGAGTTGTTCATAGGGACATACACACAGGAGGGATACAAGGTATAGCTTGAAGCTGTTACTTCAGTGAGGATGTCATGCATCCCCCACGTTACATGAGAACAACACTGTGACACAAAATATCAGCGTATTCTGTCCAAATATGCTACGTGGTGAATAGAATTTGTCCACAGTTCCTTTAAGGATTTTGGATCAGTTATGGGGGAGTGAGATTTCATATCCAGCACAGCATGCAAACTGCTCCTCTATCAACATATCCATATTCAAATATAGAAAAGGTCAAACACAGTGAAGACCATAGATAGGCAGCTGCTTGGTGAGCACCAGATTTCCTGGGCTTTTCCCATTTGACCCTTCTTGTACTTTTGTTTTACTTTTTCTAGCTTCTGAGTCATCAGCAAGAAGAGCAGAGTGCCAAGATCACAACAAAAACATAATCATGTGAGGCATCTACCCTCTTCTTCTGCCGGCATGAAAATAGCAGCCAGCAGGAGAGCCTGCACCGCAGCTGTCTGGGTTAGGTTTGATTGGTCAGATAAATCACATTGTATTGTTTCCATTCCTTTGGCTCAGGGAATGTGTAAGCACTTCAAAACTGAATGCTTATGCATGAGAACTTTAAACCAGTTTACTTAAATGCACACATATGTATCTTCGACATTGACTTTTTACAGATTCTCTTGTCAATAAAAGTAAATTGCTTGACTGTTCACAGAAAGTTAACATAAACAAAGTCAAAGTGAATTCTTATTTTAAAACTGGGTTTTAGCAATTGACTACCTTCAGTGACACAGAAAGTTAACATAAAGTCAAAGTGAATTCTTATTTTAAAACTGGGTTTTAGCAATTGACTGCCTTCAGTGACAACTTTGTCAAAAGAAATGATAAAGTCTTTACTGCTGTGACTCCATGCCACCACCTCACCGAAGTCATGTCTCTGACCAAGAGCCCCAAATTTTAAGGAATAGCAGAGCACACACTGAATACCTATTTCAGAGAGCAGAACTCACTGATTTATGGCAAGTTGTGGGTAATGGAATTGTCTCAGCCCATCAGAGGACACAGACACTGTCCAGTTACTTCCCAACCGTGCAAACACTTTTATTTCAGGGCTGACAACTCTATACCTTTTCACCACTCCTCAGGTCCTTCTTCAGGGTGATGGAGAAAGCCTTTCAGCATACAGTAAAAAATCATACCTTGCAATCTTTCCCAACTCTCACACATCCTCGGGAAGCAATCACAGCTGCTCCACAGAAGGGGTCCCAGCACCTCCTGCCTACCCACCCCCTCTGCACCATGAAGACATTAAAGGAACAGGGACAGAGAATCAAAACCCTGAAAGTTTAGGAGAGTTTCTGGAACAAGAGGAGTGAAAGATAGGGGAGCACAGCTGGCAGTGGATTTTTTGGGCCAATTATTGATAAGGGGTATAAGAGTACTGATTGACTAACTCGGGAAAGAACACTTGGTGTGTTTCTAGTTTCTTTCTCTTTGCTGAGTCCCAGTTACATGAAGTCCACGTGGGAACTCCTCCTCCAGCAGACTGAGCCCGAGGGCACCATCAGCTTCCCTTCTACCCAGTCCTCCCACTCCAGCTCAGTGTCACTCTTTGTACTGCTAGCATCAAACACTGCTTGATCCATCCCACATGGATTAGCGGTGACAGGCAGCTTTGCTGGATGCATCAATACTGCTAGAGCACTGAATGCTAAAGGGACAGAGGTAGGTGGGGGCTAATTCAGTTTGTGACATTTAAGACCAATTATTTTTACCTGGACACTCTTGGAGACATGACTGACGGATGATGTCAGATTTGTGTAGCTTTTGTAAGGTTACCTTAGTCTTGATCTATCCTAGATCAGAATGGTTCCTTCAGTCTCTGCTTCCCTTCATGTGTGAAGCAGCTGCCCTTGTTTTCTGAGGATGTGGGGTGGAACTGACACAATTAAAGGTCACCCTCCATCTGGGAAGAGAAAGTTCTGATCTACAGTGAAGCACAGGGGCTGGTTTCCATTTTGTTAGAGTTATGTAATCTCTAAATAAAAAATATTTCTGCTGTTCAGTACAAGATCTTGTTGCTTAATGCTCCCTAGAAATGGCTGCCAGATTCCTGTATGAACATAGCATGTACACAGTGTTTTAAAACCTACACAGATTGGAAGTTCTTTAAATTGTAAATTCAAAGCATTTTATAGAAGAGAATCAGTTCTTCCAACTGAAAAACAGGAGTGCCTGACTTTCAGAGGTGCTGGATTCCAGCTGAGGCCAAAGGCAACTGCTTTTGGTTTTTGCTGCACTTCTGAAAATTAAGTTTGCAATATTAACAGTACATGTTAATAGCAGGCATTTCAGGTGCAGGTGAGAGACATGGAAATAAAGTAGAGGGACATAGGATAAGCATAGAACAAAAACTTGACAAAAGTGGAAGCAGTCAAGCCTTTGAAGAAAGGAACCATTTCCCACTTCATATTACATAACTCCCAGTTCATAATACAATGGATCTATGCTGCAAAAATGGAACCCAAAAGCTAGGGTTTTCCAACTTAAGCATGTATGTTCAAGAGCCAGTGACAAAAATTTCATTCCTACCCAGGATTAGGTAAGTGCACCCTTGCTAATTTTAGACAATATAATAATTAATTAAGCATTTTTGCTCAATCCTCATATGTGTCAAAATGCACTAATGTTCAACAAAATTTCATTAGCTTCCAGCATATAATTATACTTTAGTTTCATTTTGTGCATACACAACATCCAGCACCTGTGGACATCCAGCATCAGTTAAGATATCTAAACTTATAAACCTACAAAATTGTGATTATATACTTCTGTGGAGACTCAGTTATGTGCCTTGCATTGTATAGATGTTATGTATAAATTAGGTATATATAATACCTCATATCATTTTGTTTGCCTGCAGGAAAACACAAGATGTTTTGGGAAAGAAACACAAACAAAAGGAGATCTGACAAAGAACCCAGAGAACTGCTATTTAAAAAAAATTATTTTATCTGCCTCTAGCCGTACTGCCAAAATTAATTTTTCCTAGGCCTAAGCTGTGGATCAATGGCAGTGAGACTGTAGACCTGCACTACGTGGGTAGATTATCTATATCCTAAGTACCACTTATTGCTGAGGATTCACTGGTAGAAGGCAAAACAGCAAAGTCTGTTTCCCCTTCTGCAGTGACAGGGATAACTAAGCTAAGTGGAGCTTACTGAGGTTTGCAAGGAAAAGTTGAGATCTAACTACAAGTAATGATGGATGCAAGCTTTTGTTGCATCCATTGTGCCTGACTGTCACTTCCTTTGGAGGGAAAGCATAAACAGCAAAAGTATCTGTTCCTAGAATACAGCTGCCACAAATAGATGCAACCACAGGCTCTGAAGAAAAGGGGCTCTGAGGTGCTGAGCAAAACCAGGTTCAAAAGTTAACACGGTGGCCAAACAGGCCATGGTAGCACTTTGAGCAAGGGTAGAAGAAATGTAGTAGAACACAATGGAGTGTCCTTGAAAGGGATTAAATAGGATCTGAACTAGAGATCAAACATAACTGATTTATAGTCATTTGCACAGGATCAAAAAATTTTCACCTCCAAGTCTAGGACAGGTTTGCATCTGTGCCTGCATTTATTAAAGAGATTATTTCCACTCTTTGATGTCAGCATCTTCCCTGTGCATGGATGTCACGTCCAAGATTTCCTCACGCAGAATTTTGAGCCAGGTACAGTATACTTCCATAACATGGAACCTATTCCAATCACATGTGAACACCCCTTGCACTGTATATCCTTTCTTTCTGCATGTACAGGACACTCCTGGGAGGTGTCATCAATCTACAAAGTACCAGCCAGCATGCCTCTCTTGAAACAAAGCAGAACTAAAGGAATCTAAAGATTACAAAACTGCAATAAACTTAGGATTTAAATACCCTGCTTCTTCCCATGCAAAAAACCTTTCATCTTGCTTTCCTGACCATCCCAGTGGGCACACAGACATCTACTGTAGATATTTCACATACATAGATTACAGCACAGCACACGCACCTTTCTTTTATTTCGCACACCCTTTAGAAGCAGTTCCCTGACTTCCAGAATTCTGTGGTCACAAGTTGAAAGCCACTGTCATAAAGACACCTTACCTCATGGGGAAAGTTGAGAAAAGCAGTGGATTAAAGAGAGAGAAAATAAAGTTGCAGTGGGATAGTCATGTAACAGACTGCTAATCATCTCGTTTGCTTTTAAATCAAGCTTTGTTTCTATGAATGTGCTCTTATTCAAGCAGGAATTAGCTTGGGACATCCCAGTTATGTAAGTTAGCCCACAGGTGAAACTCTATGGTCAAGCTACTCCCTCTTCAGGCACAGAAGGCCATTAGAGTGCTGACAACTCTGCAGAGTACTTGTAATATATTTTGCTCTGCTAGACATAAAGCTCACCATGACTAGATGATAAAATGCTTAGGGGCTGGTTTGGTCTTTCTACACTCAGCACTGTAAGTTGGTGTGCACCTACAAGCACCCTGAAGGTGCTCCATAGGCACCCTCACACAGAGATGTACTTTTTCAGCCCCTTGACATGAGACATCCTCAGCAGCTAAGACAGCCAGGAAAGCATTTTCCTTGCAGTACCATCCCATCATTGCCATCCACCACACACATATTGTACCCCTCACCCTCTTTATTCCTATTTACTGGGAGGGCCACATTATGGAAGGCCACATTAGGGAAAACAGGTTCTACTTAAAAGAGCTTTACTGGGGGAACAAAAGCATGTGGCTCTCCAAAACAGATTACGAACACAGTAAACACAGCATTGTAGAGGGAAATCTCCACAGTCTTTAGACAGCTGTACAGCTGTCATTAATGAAAAGGAGAGGAAATCTTTTCAAAGTGAAAATATGCCTAGATCTGCCCCTGTACATTAGGGAGGCAGGAGATCTAAGCATAGGGTTTTAATGAGGTAGAGCCTGAAAGGAATTCCATATATGTTAGGTGATGTAAGAAGCATTCTGTCACAGAACAGAAAGAGTTGCAACCATGCCTCACTGCATGAATCAAATTACAGGAAAAGCAGCCAGAATCCAAACACGGAAGATACCTCATGATTTAAAACTGTTGAAACAAAACTTGTACTGTTGCACATAATCTTACATTGGCAATCAAGAAGTGGACTGAATTATCTGATGCTTGGGTTCTCATTCATGTGCATTCGTATTTGCAGAGGCAGCATATTCACAGAGATTGAATCTGAAAGGGCACCCTCATTGCCACTTTGTAGCATCCCTAATGTAAATTTCACTAGGCAAGAGGTCAGTGTGATTCATTTGTCCATGCTGCTGATACGATGTTTGTGAAGTGAATAAAGAACCTGTGATCAGATCTATCTGGCACTGCTTTGCTGCAAGCACTCCTGACGGAGTTGATGTTGCTCAGCCTGGAGAAGAGAAGTCTCCAGGGAGATCTTACACACTTTCCAGTACTTCAAGGGGCTGCAAGAGAGCTGAAGAGGGACTTTTTACACGGGCATGGAGTGACAGGACAGAGGAAACAGCTTCAAACTGCAAGACAGTTGGTTTAGATTAGATACTGCAGGGAAATTCTGTACTTTGAGTTTGATGAAACACTGCAACGGGCTGCCCAGAGAAGCTGTGGATGCCCCATCCCTGGAAGCGTTCAAGGCCAGGTTGGATGTGGCTCTGAGCAACCTGGTCTAGTGGGAAGTGTCCTTGCCCATGGCAGGGGTTTTGAAATGGTGTGATCTTAAAGGTCCCTTCCAACCCAAACCATTCCATGATTCTGTGATAGCCTGTACCGCAGCCTGCAGCATCCTTTGGTTTAATGGACTCAAAATGAGATTACTCATCTTAAAAAAAACCTGAGAGTGTGGGCACAAGAGAAACAATTCATGCTATTTAAACATGCACGTTTTGCCTCTCGTTTCTGACAAAGGATGAAGAATACAGTATTTTACACTTCCAGTGAGGACTCGTCAAAAAAAGTTGCTCTTGATGGCTAAAAGCATAGGTAACTGTACTGCTTGCAATAGATACAAGTCTCCAGCATGGTCTTAAATCCAAAGGGACACTCTAGAGGACCTGTACTGGGAATCAAAAGTATTAAAGCCATGGCCCTTGGCATGAGCAGAGGCTGCTCAGTGTCGTAGCATCCCTGCATATAGCTGTCAGTAGATCTGCCTTACTGTCACTTACAGGAAGGACTCAAATCTCTCCTAAAGCACAGTATTAGAGATGGGCAATCAGAGACCTAATTAGCAGTGACTGCATCAGGGAATGGAAGATGGAAATGGGGCTGAACACAGCTCAAGGATATATTTCCCTTTCAGACAGACCCTGTACACTGCCCCCCTGCAGCCACCCAGGGATCACCTTCAGCATCTGACCCAGACCTCCAGCCTTCACCCAGGTCTCAGAGGGACGGCTGAACAGCTCTGTGTTGTTGCCACATCTCTGATAGATGTGCTGTGAGTGTCACTGAGAGCCCAGCAGTCGTGTTCCCTGGGGGCAGCCAGGCTTCCAGCACCAGCGAGGTGAAAGGCAGCTGCCATTCGCCCCAGCACCAGCTGGAGAAGCCACAGCAATGTGTAAAGAGTGCCAGCAGTGAGAGCCTCAGGGGAGAAGAGGGAAAGAAACGGCATCACTGTAATGGAACCCTTTGCTGCCTGACTGTCTGTCTGTCTGTCAGCAAGGACTTCTGAGTCAATAAATACCAGTCAAAACGCACAATTCCTGCTGACCTGCAGTCCTCCCTTCATCTCTGGAGAAAATAAACATGGGCTGTGGGTGCTGAGCCCCTCTGTCTTCTTCAGAGCCTCCATTGTATTTGTGTTTGCAACATTTCTGCCAGCAACACTGGGCAAGGTTCACTCGGTACTCCCAGGAACTTGGAGGAACTCCCTGGTTATTATGAGATTACCCTTCACTGCAAAATAAACAGTTCTTTACAGATACCCTCTCAGGGGTGTTCCCTTACAGATGTCCAGGAGTCAGGAGGGGTCAAGACAGGAGGGATTTGACATTGTGTATAAATCCTCTCGGTGCAAGCTGCAGCCCCCAGAACAATGCCATTCACTGTCCAAAACATCCACGGGAGCAGGAGCTGCCTCTGGAAAGCCTAAAGGAGGCACCCTGACTCACACCTCAGCCCACAGCAGCACCTTGCATGTCTGCAGGCTGCTCAAAATGAGATGCAGAAGGGAGCTCCTGATCACTCATGTCTTAACAGAAATACCAGTTGCCATATCCCAGTTTTCCCTCTTCCCAGGGCAAATCCTGGATTTGGGATTCTCTTGCTCTCTTCTTGCACATCTTAATTGTCCTTGCTATTAGTCAATGTTCACAGTGTAGTTGTCAAATTACTGATTCAAAACCAAAAGGCCCAGCATCCCTCATGTTTGCTCTTTGTTTGAGGGGGAATAAGGGGACAGAAATGTCTTTGTTTTTCAATTTTCAAGCAGAAGCAGCAGCCTGATATTTCATACTTGGAGATTAAAGGAGGTGAGGCATACTTCACCTGTGGGCTTCACAGTTACCTGATGACAATAGAGTGATTCAAAGACTTTCTGCATTGTGTTCCCCATACTCCAAGCTGGTGCTGATTGGTCCCTCCAGGTCTATTCTCCAGGACTGTGATGGAGAAGCCTCATCCCATTCCCAATTTCCAATTCCAGGATTTCTGTACCCTTTCTTTGACACTGTAAGAACATTAAGGAAAGGACTATTTTACATACAGCTGTAACATATACTATTGTACATATACCTGCAAAACACCAGACACATCAAGACACTCCATCAGCAATTCAAACAGTTGGAAAAGAAAAGATTTAAAGATATTCCAATGTGGCAAGGAAGATGCAGGATTATGTTACTTTGAATTAAAAAGAAGAGATACTATTACTGTCAATTTTTGATGACAGAGAACAGAGGGGATATTCTTCAGCAAAACCAGAGTATATAAATATTCTAGTAGGTTTCAGATCACTTGTCTCCTGAGCTATTGGGTCATTCTGAAAGCCAAGGCTGGTTGACAGTTTGCAGAAGTTTCTCTTTTTTCACCTAGAGCACTGTTGTTAACAATGCAATCCTGTAAGCCTGAGAACCCCTCCAAACATCACACCACAGCCCTGAGGCTGAGCAGGTAGGAAGGTGAGCCATGCTTCGCCTAACGTCAGAGGAGTGGCCCAACAGGACACAAGGGTGGAGAACTCATCTCACAGGTGACATGCACAGCAATGTGTGGCATAAGGTGTTGAACAGAAACATCCCAGAGGAAAAGGCAGAACAGCAATCCTGACTGGTGTGAGCTGGTCTGGAGGCACAGCCTGCTCTGCTGCGCAGTCAGAGCCCCTGCTTCCCAAGCTCTGCAGCCCATGGACTCCCTGACTGTAAACCATGCCCTAGAAATCTCAGCTTTTCTTTTAAAAAGCTTCTGACTAACCTGAACCAGGGGCAAACCACTGCAGCAAGGCAGGGCTGCCTTGGGGCTGGAAACAACAGTTCTCGTATCACCTTCTGGAAGCATTGACTCATTTATTCCACTGCAGTGGAATCTGGCACATTTCCCTAACTCAAAAACACAGTATTTGACCAATATTTGTAGTCAGGTACCCAACATGAGTTTCTGGCCAGCTTGCAAACCAAATGCACGCAAAGCCAGGGCAAAGCAGGTTATAGGTCTTTGTGGCAAGAGAAGCAGTTGGCACATGGCAGCAGCAAGGCTGAGGACGCTCATCTGATACACTGCTTAAGCCATCTACAAATTAACTCCTTCCCAGGCACATACCAGGAAAAAAAAAGTCCTGGGCTATGCTTCTTGAAACAATACTTCACAAAACAAGGCCCTGACAATGGAGATAGATTGCCTGGAGACATTGTGAGGCCAAGAAAAGATGAAAGCTTTCTTGAAAGAATGGTAGAAAATATTCATTGCCATATTGTGGTGATGACTATTTTCAGCAGATATGGGCCACAGATGCACATGTTTGTGTGAAGAAAGGAAGACAAGAATGAAAGGATTTTTTTATATCATTACCATTTGGTCCTGTCTCATTGCAGAATACACAGAATCTGGCTTTGCAAAGGATGAGTTCTTTTGAATCCTTAAGGCTTGGAGCCAGAGCTAAGGTAAACGGTCGCTAATTAACTTAAGCCATTAATGAGATAAAGAACCTAACTCACTTTGCAGCACTGAGTTCCTGGCCTACAGGCTATACCAGGTCTATGTACTCTATGAATAATAATATTCATACTACATAATATATATGAGAAACTACTAATGTTGCAAAGTCAAACGTTCAGATGTCAAGGATCATCAGTAATAAGCCTGACTTTATTTCAGCTCTATCAGTGAGCTACCTTACCATGTTCGATTACATAACTACATACAATTTTCCATTGGATTTCTGTTGAAGATTCTGTGTATTCAAGGTCTTCTTTTATACTCATTGTTCAATAGGTGTCTCATGTCTTACACTGCATATCATCCAAAAACTGCTCTGAAGCCTGAATCATTACATTTCTAGTTCTAGTTTTGGGGAGTTCTTTCCCTCTTGTATTTAATTTATGAATTTCCACTGTTTGGAAATTCCCGTTCTGTTTCTGGAGACAATCATCTGAGGTCCATGCTTCTCCCTCATCATGTTTGCAGTCCTACCTGTAAGCCCCCCACCCTTTTCTCAGAACAACAAGATACTGAGCTCAGCAACTTTTTGTCCCAATGTCTTCACTCACAGTACTTCACTCCCAGGTCCCTACCTTTTGCAGTCTTGCCAGAAAGGTTCCTTTCCTCTCCCATGGTCTGTCAGACAAACACTGAAACCACAGTGGAGGGAGTAGCACTGTTCATCTCCCCTGCCTTGAGACAGTGTGGGCACATCATGTACCCCACTGCTCCGCTGAGAGAGAAGGTTCCCATCCACCTCTGGGGTTGAGAACAGGCAGAAATCCTTCAGAGAACAAGCATTTCTAATGTCTTTGTGTGAAGTGGGACTTCCTGAAGCTCATAACTTGACTAAATGTGGGAAAATTTTCATGGAAATGGGCAAGAATACATTCCTGACATCAGAGGAACCCTCCCCCCCATCTGCTGATCAAAAGACAACTCTTTCATCCAGACTAGGTAGGGATTATTAATTGTTACTGGTATCCCTTTCAGGTTTTTTAGCGTATGTGAGAATAGTTTCCCAAAACTTTTCCTGAAAATTCAGTAATTTATTATTTCTCCATTTTTCACAGAAAGGGGAAAAGAAGGATGCAAGATACAGAGATTAATCCCTGACATGGGAAATTCCACCGTAGTTATTTCAAATGTAGCAAAGTCCATATACAACTGAAAACAAAGTATTACAATGATGTGGCTTAAGTTTTCAACATACATAATTAAAAATATTTCCCTATATGTCGGTTATAATAATCAGTGTTCTGGACTATTACTGTTACAAAACTCTGGTTGGTTCTCATATGGATTAAAAGATGTGCTAAGATCTTGCAAATCTTAATTCAAAAACTCATTAGTAACCCTTCCTACACTGTATTGAAAATTTTTTGCTTAGTCTGAGCTACCTCTTCATAACCACAGCCAACCTACAGACATCATACTGCACAGTTCACCTTTCCTGTATCCAAGACATGGGTGAAAACAGAGCAATGCAGCAGGGTACCCAACACAGATTAACCAGGGAATCACTAAGGACTCCAAGCTATCAGCCTGGGGACTCGCCTTCCTCTTTTTCTGCCAGCAGCCCACCTATGTTCCCAAATCCCACAGCCATTCTCCTTCAACCCTTTGTCCTCACCATAACGCACCTTGGACTCTACTTGGGGTGGACATTTGTTCACAGCCTGTGCTATGCATGTCACATGGAAAAAAAGTCTGGAGAACAACAGGAAACCGTGCTAAAGAAAGCAGAGACCAGAAGTGGACCAGCAAAATGGTTACATCCCTCATTCCTTTGACACTGTGGTCAGGGTGAGCTCCAGCTCAGTTTTTTATCAGTCTTAGCATCAGTGGTGATGACTGCTTAGAAAATTGAATTGCTTTCTCTCTGCAAAGGCCAGAGGAGAAGGCAATTTTTCTGGCTTTGGTGAGGTGCTTTGAAAGGGGATCCCCAGGAACACTGGTAGGGGAGCCGGCGGTTCTGCTTCTTTGGTGGTACCTGTTTTGTGGACAAACAAATTGCTTCAGTTTTCAATGCTGTCAATCTGGAACACCTCATCACCACAAAATCAATAAAAATGTCTTTAAAAAGTGAATAAAACCCATGTAAAAAGCGCTAAGTAGCCAATTGTCTCATGCTTGAAGGCCAAGATTGGATGGTAGTGAGGGAGCAGGGGGTCTCTTTCTCACCTAGGTAATGATTATATGAGCTCCATAAGGACATAGTTAAATCAAGTATTAAGAAGACTGCACTTAAGAGGGGGAAAATATGTCAATCACACTTCGCCTTTGACAAAAGGAAATTCCTTGAAACTGAGAATGGGGAGAGAGCGGGAGAGAGAGTGTCTCGTCATGTGGGTGGCCAGGAAACTGGAGGCCAGAAAAGTACGAGTGAGAGAAAGAGTAAGAGACGGGGAGGGGGGAAACCCACCAGACTGAATTCTAATCCAAATGCTGTGAGGCGTTCACACCAGGCCTTGTGAGAATATTAACAAGGTTACAGGAGAGGGGCCTTTAGCCTCGGGAATTATTAGTGAATATGGAATTATATTTGCGCAAACACAACCAGATGCAAGCAGCTAAATGCTCTGCAGATGTGAAAGGAGACAGTGTGTTCCAAATGGGCAGCAGTTTCATGTGTTTTAGCCCTCCATCATGATGCCTGGCTGCCTGTCAGAGAGGGCTGCTTTTCTGAAATGGCAAAGGGGCGGGAGGGACAGGCTCTTTTTTATCAGAAATCTGAACATGGGTACTCTTTAGGGTTTACTCTTTCC
>NW_008237619.1:12569316-12579870 GCF_000691975.1 Corvus brachyrhynchos | reverse complement strand
TCTCTTGGTTGACTGACTATCACTCTGAAGATTACATCCTGACTATGTTCTTTTATATCTCTGTGCCTCAGGTTAATTTCCTGCAAGTTTTCTTTTTTCTCCCACTTTGCCATGTCTTTTTCTAAAATCTCCCTGTCTCTTTCCCTGTTTTTCCTCATTTGTGTGCCCTCTCTGGTTTTAGTCTCTAACTCCACCATGGCCTGAGCAGTTAGCCTGTATGTATGATATCGCAGGCTGTTTCCATTAGAATGAGAAATTGGTTACAAGAGCCAGGTATTTCTTTGAAGTAATCTTGTTTTACTACAGAAAAAGTCTCACTTCTTGAAATAACAGTAAGATTGAACAAGAATCTGTTGCTTTGCTCATGATCCCAGATCTGCTTGCAGTCAGGGCTCTGCTCAGAAATCTCCTTTCCTTGGCTTTTTTTCAAGACCATTGTGTATTCACTTTATTTCTTGTACCACGATTTTTGGGTTTGCTCCCTTCCTGCTTCCTCCTGCTTTCCATTGTTTCAATCACTCTAATCGATCCTCTGACCCTGCATTCAATGCTTATCTTGGGGCAGTGGACTCATTGTTTAAGCTATTCCTAAACACTCTCTCAGCCAGTGTGGAAGGCGACCAGCACACCTAGCACCCTGAGTGGGATTTATGGTGATTCAAACCTGAAAATCTGCCTCCCAGCTCCCAAAGTCATATTAGAAAATGTACAATATCAGTAATTTACTGTCTCTGGCAAGAATGAGGCTTCTTCATTCTAGATCAATCACTACTTTCAAAGGAATTACTGTCCCTACTCTGAAGAGCAGAGAGCACATACTAAATGTTTACAGATCAATTTTATTAGTTGAATTACAAGGACACAGACATGGCCAGGGGCATAATCATAAAGTGTCACTCTGTGGCAGGATTAAGACTTCTGCTCAAGAGGAAATTTTCTGCTATGAAGAATAATGCCAGCAAATGACTGTTCATCCTATGGAACTGTAAATGTACAAGTATGGAGATCTGGAGGCTTAAGTATAAGGGATTTTAACAGATTGCAGTTTGACTTGGGTGAGTATGCTAACTGCAATTTTAATTACCTGAACAGTTTAAATTCCTGTAAAGAGAGGTCTTGCCAACTTATTTCCCTGACTCACAATGCTTGTTTTCAAGCATAATCACAACATTCCTACAGTATGGCTTGTGCAAAATTGTGGATGCTGTTTGCCCTCAAATTTTGTTATCTTTTAAAATATTTTCTCTCACTAGATGCATGTTTCAGAGGCAATAAAATACTCTAGAGTTAGGTAGAATTTTCAAACTCAGGCATGCTTTGTTGATGATTCTTTACTCTCCATGAAAAAATACAGTGTACTCTCCTTAGAAGTACAATGCATACGGTTTGATTACAAATTTTGCAGCAATTTGAAAGACATATTTGAATATATTGATTTACATAGAGATTAAAAATGAACCACCCATTATTAGCCTTTCTTTATCTCCGATCTTGTTAAAAAGCAACGCATACTCCGCACAGCCCAGAGTTTATGAGGAAGAAAGGTGCTGAGTAAAAAGTGAAGGAGGGTGGGAAAAATACCATATTTTCATAGACAAAAAGCTTATCATTCTGTGGCAAAAATTGTTTCCTATTAAAACTGTCAAATAAGGATTTTGTTCACTTAGTTTTTGAGGGGGAGTCAAGGCAACCAAAAGAGAGTGCCAAAAAGAACTTCAACCTCCCCTACAAAACTGGCTAAGATCTCTGCTAACTCACACAGAAGTAGAACTCTTTGTAACCTTGCACAAAGACTTTATTTCACTTGCTTCTTTTAATTAAGCTGGTTTGGTTTGGGTATTTTTTCCTGTTGCATGCAATCTCGTTTTCCCTCAGGCAGGGCCAAGAGGCTCCTTGGTGAACCACTGCCTCCCCCCAGCATGGCTGCTCCCCAGTGCTCAGCGTGGGCCTCAGCTGGTGGCCACGTTGAGAAGGCTTTTCCCCATTGTTCCCAACGGGGTCTGTGTTTTATGATGCCTCACAGTATAGGCAGCCACTATCTCCCCTGAGGGCAATGGCAGTTTCTGTTTCATAGAGAACAATGGATGATGGTGGCCAGTCCAAAAGGGAACAACTCTGCATGGGGGGAAAAACAACAACAACAACAACAACAAAACAACTTTTAGTTACAAAAACCAACAGCAAGTATGGCCATTCATATAAAGCCTCTGGGAGGAAAGCACCTATTGTGCCAGACCCTCTTTACAGGCAAGCTGAGAGGAAGGTGGGAGGCAGCATGCTTGACTCCTGCACCAAAGGGGAAACCAGGAGCCCTCTCCCTGGAAGAGTGATGAAGAGGAAAGGGACATGTGCACCCTCTAAGTCCGGGGCACAAGATAAGAAGGTGGCAGAGCAGGGAGGTTTTGCTGTCACCCCCAACAAACCTGGTGCTCTTGGCAGCTGGTTACTCCACCAGAATTAAGTACCAATTTGGCATACAAGGGGAGAAGAATTGTGTGAGCCTGGGGAATTCCTCATATTCACAGGATAAAGCCAAGATAAGGGAATGCAAACAAGGGGGTATGAAGAATAATTATGGTGAGGGAGTGACAAATCAGGAGGAATTTGGAGTGCAGATAGCAAAGGGTGCTAGAATCTGTTTCAGCAGCTCTTCATTGCTCTGATGAAAAAAAGCAGCTGCAAACTCAGTTCAAGTGTCCCATAAACCATAGGTGGTTTGCGTTCCCCAGATGGGAACACAATAGTCAGAGTGTAGCCATGAAAGTGCATATAAAAGGTAAAATAAAAAACAAAACAACTTTGAAAAACTTTGTCTAGGAATGTTATTAACTAATCACATGCGAGTGATCTTTTTAGAGATAATTATAACAACTCTGCATTTTATGTACTTCATTCTTTCTAGAAATACACTTGGCTGTGACATAACTACATTTTTTGAACAGAGTTTATTTTGGTACTTCATGGTACTCTTATTTTTTAGATTAACATAAAAATAATCAGTAAATTGTATACTGAACTGTACATTACCTGGATGTTAAATCATTACCAGTTCAACAGGTGTTAAGCCCCTGATCTCATTTTAGCAATTAGCATTTTTATGAACCACAAGGAAGAAAACAGGAAAAGTGCTGCTAATAAAGTTTGCAGATGATACACAGTTTGGTGGAATGATAAACTGCATTGAGCTAGTTATACACAGCTGGGTTGTTTGGTAGGAAGGGGAACTCATTCAAACAACAAGTCCGAACACACATAAATGGGGAAGGTCACACACCTGGAAACTAAAAACCTGTCACCCTTAAAAATCGTGGGACTGTGGAAAAAACTGACACTGAAATTGATAGCGATTAGATAAAAAAGTCTGAGCTCAGTTAGGTGCAGAAGCTAACCCTATTCTCAAATACATAAATGCTATTTATTGTTCTATCAATCTGTGCATCATCTGCAAACTTTCTCAGTAAAGCTGCTAATTTTTTTTTTTTTTTTTTTTTTTAGCAAATGGCTGAGTAGAAGCAGATGAATGATAATGAGAATAGCAATAGTATTGCAGCACATTTTGGTGCTTAACCCTGACCAGAAGAGCCTGAAAAGCTGAAAAGATTAAGGAGTCACAACTGTAATTTAAAATGTGTAAAGCCTATTTTACAACAGTTTGGGGGGAATAAAGAAAAGCCTATGCTGTTTCTTTAAGAAACAAAAATAAAAACATTCTTTGATTATAAGGGGAGAAGATTTCTTAAAGTAAAACATGTCTTAGCTTAAAAGGCAATGCAGTTACACAATCTAAAACTGGAAAGCAAAACTAGACTAATTTATATTAGAAATAGGGTATACTTCATAGAAACTGGAACAGTTTATAAAAATAAATAATAGGGTTTACACCAATGTCTTTACCTAAGTGTCTGGTGCCTACTGACCTCCAATTTAAATGCAAATTAGGCGAGCAGATCTCTCTGTACCCTACTCTGACATCTTAAGGATCCTTATTCCAACAAACAGGATGAAGGATTCACATCTTTATTCTTTCTAGATTGTCTTATGAGTATCTTGGACAGACATGCAAGTCACAGACCAATGTTCACACTGTAATATATCCTCTAGAGAAAGTGAGAGAAATGTCATATTAATTGCCACTGTAAATAGCCACCTGTGAGTTCCCTTATTAAACTAAACAACCAGAGTTATAAAGCACAAGTTTAGACTGTGAATTCCTACCTATTCCTGCATTTTCCCAATCTGTTTGCTTACGACATTTTTCTAACAAGCAATTGCTTAACTTTGCCAAGCTTGTTTTGAAACTTTAAAGCTTTATGTTTTCTTCATTTTTTTTCTCTTCATTCTAGTATTCTTGAGTTTTTCATATGTTCACAAGTTTGGAAATATCACCATCAGTTGTGTATACACGAAGGAGATTTGGCAAATGAGGAAAATTATTACGAGACAGAAGACCATCCTCACTAATAATGTTGCCTGAAGTAAAACTGGTACTTGGAGATGTGCTTCCACTTTGGAAAGGAAGAATCACTGCTGCACACCAGCAAAAGCCTCCTCAGTGCCTGCGACAATTACAAATAAAGAACCAGCCCAGATGATGATTCTATCAAACTGTTTCCCAAATTTGTTACACTTTTGCAAACAACAGATCTCTGGGTTCAATGGGGTGAGGAAGTACATGAATCTAGTGCAACATCTTTTGGGTGATATTTGCACTGATGCATATTAGTATATTGTAATTTAAAAAGGAGGGCAGTTATGTAGGAGATAGGAAGGTCTCAGGGCAGCTGCTAAACCAATAAATTTCCTCTTTTCCAGGGCTAAATTCCTGCAAGGATACCAAAAAGTAAGAGAAAGTACTGTTTATCTGGCCCCTTAAGTGCTTCTTACATCTTTTCTCTCCTTTTCCACTCTTGTGTTATTTAAAAGAAGACAGATAAGGATGATACATGAGCATCAATTTTTTTTCTTTGTGAAGTCTGTTGACACTGTAGGTTGTTTTTTCCGTGGATTTCATTTGAGTTATACAGGGTAAGTATGTCCATTCACCACTTCTAATGACAGTCCCTATGAACACTTACCTGGACAGCAATATTTGCATATAAAATGCAGTTTCAGATACAAAAGACAGGAGTTATTAAAAGCATTGCTTATGTTACACCCACAAATTTGTTAAGCATTTTAAAGATACAGAATAAGAGAGCTCTCTGCTGGGAACAATGATCGAAGGTCTCCTCAGACATCCAGGCTGTATTACTCACCAGAAATAATTGCAGAATTGGGTTTTCTATTTACCATAGTAAAGCAACCTTGTCTATAAACTCCTTATTGCTGCAAACCAAAGGTGTGTGTCTGGGGAGGGCAAGCTTTTCCCCTTGATGTTCCAGGACATGGAAATACAATCCTTTTTCAGACACAGATGTTTGCAATAGAAAACTTTCACTCCACTCTCTTCTGTTTTTAATCTGCTCATGACAGGAAACACAGATTCAAAATGAATGTAAAGAACACTGTCACCGTAACTGATGATAATACAAAAGAACACGTAGGAAAGATTTCTTTTTCCCAAAATATTATAGGGAGAAAAGGGTTACAGATTTCAGAAGATTCTAGGTGTTTTTATTTCTCAGTGGCTACCAATACAGTGTTTTTCCATTAAATTCAGAGGATATGGCTCCCTGCAATGCTTTGATACTACCAAGAGTTTCAGCATACAAGAGACAGTACAACTCCTCTTCACGCTCTCTGCCATACCTTCAACGCTTCTCAGTGACTACCCTGCTAAAGCTTCACTGAACAGACAGATGTATAAAAATGGCCAGAAGATTCTTCCTTAGCATGTTTCAAATACAAAATGAAACAGGTAAGAGTAATTGATTCACCCTCTTCAACCAGTCTTGCTGCTGACCTCTAGGCTCTCAAGAATTTTGAAGATGTGCTTTTTAAAACTATGCCAACCTACACATCTCAAGGGAAGTTCTTTATGTATGCCAGTGTGAAGGGGTTGACTGGGCTCTTTCCTGTGCTGTTTGGTTGCCTGTTCAAACTTCTTCTCTTACTCTGTCCTTCACACCACAACCTCCCCGGTCTCCCTTCTCTGCCTTCTCCAGTTTGCCTAAATCCCCTTTCCTTGCTCTTTCATTCAAGTAGTACCTTGCTAATGACAACTTTCACTTGAAAAACAACAATATTTGCATGTTGACTTCTGCAAATTCATTTACCACTCTGTGTGTCATGCACTTTTTGATCTGTGTTCACTTTTTTTTACCTGTGAGCTATTTGGAGCAGGGGCTGTCATCTGGCACGTGCTCGAGCAATGCACAGCACAAAGGCATCTCATTTTAGACAGCATGTGAGCAATGCTGCAGCAAACAATAAAAACAATTATAGTTATAATTACCCCTCCCACAAGCCACACTAAAATACGTAATCAGACACTCAGAAACTGAGAAATTACAGCATCAACCCTGTGATGTGATTTAATTAATTTCTCTTTCTTCCTCTGTATAAATATGATACTCTCTCTAGCTATATCATAGTATACTATTTTTTCTGCAAAGAAGGTCTTGCTTCATTGAGTGTTGTTGATTTTTTTAAATACTTTTTTTACCCAAAATGGTGTCCAAATCTTTCTTACCATAAGATTTCCTGTCATAATCCCTTCATTGAGTAGAAACTTACTAATTTCCTTTTACATTTTTCTTTGTTATTTTTATCAGAGGATGTGAATGGTTCAAGAATATTAGTGAAATTATTTTGACAATGCTGACTTGAATAGCTGTTACTCTATCTTAAAGATGGGAGATAAAGCACAAATAGATTAAGCATAAAACATAAATCTCACATAAATCTTTAATCTATCTGTTAAATTAACAGACATAGGTTCTAATATTTTTGGCTGTTTCATGTTTTTAGCATATAGTATATTGGAAGCACAGTAACAAAAAAAATAGCTTTTAACTAGGAGTGCACAGAATTTCGAGTAATTTTTCAGGTGAGGAACAAAAAATACTTTAGTACACATGATTTTTCACAGTGGCAAGGAATCAAACCAGGTTTTCAAAATTTATTTTGAAATTTTGGTTTTTTGAACAATTCTTCCATTTTCCACTCTGCTGCCAAAACCCAAACAACTTCTAATTTCTGTGTTAGGTAAGACAAAGAAGCTGTGCATAAAAACTCTCTACACATCACTAACTGACTCCCAGAACTCTGTTCACATCGTAGAATGTTATGTGCTCCTATGTAAAGCACTGTCTCCTGAAGGCTTCATGAAAATAAAAGTTTTGTGGGCTGTAGCCCAGCTAGAGAGGTCTTCCTAACTGGAAAAAAAGAATCACTGCTTCTGTTCTGCTTCTAGAACTTCCTGCATCTTCACTAATTAACTGAGCATGCACCTAGTCTTTTCTTAAATAATTTTACAGCTATTATCTGTAGTTTTTTCCCTGATTTTGCAGTATCCCTCTTCAAGCATAGAAACCCAAAGAGGATTTAGTATTTTCCGACTGGTACCCCAGTACTAAAAAATTGACCATTTGAGCTACTGGACAGCATTAGCAAACAGATTTGCTTGTCCAACACAAACTCTAGATCTTTTGCAGAACACCATGTCCCATGGGACACAGGCTGATTTGAAAGACTTGGTCTAAAACTCTTGTTTCTAAATCAACAGTCAGTTTGGTGGCATAAAAACCAGAAAATTGCACTAGTGATATTTTGACTGAGTTCTGGTTCACCAAATTTTCCTAGTTTGGGCTCTGTAGCAAATTCCTCACATCTCAACAGTCTTTAATGGATTCATAATGTCCACTGAGTAATAAGGGTAGGGGGAAAGTGCCTAAGAATAATACATGAGAAAGGTCAGAGGAGCTTTGGCAGCAGCGGGAGATTTCAGAGGACAATAAATATTAGCAGTGAATCCTTCTCCTCTCCTAACTTGGCTGTTTCTCAGGATGCAAGCCATCTCATCTTCTCTGGGATTCTCAAGGCAACCTCTTCCTCATCTCACCTGCCTTACACATTCACACCACTCTCCCTCTCTGCCTGCACCAAGAATATCCCATGCTTATTCTTCTGCCCCTGCTAGATTTGTGTCACAGCAGTGGGCTCTTCTTGTGTTAAAGAGCTCTTGTACATATTGCATTGATTTTTTTTTTTTTAATTCAGCTTAAATTTGGGTTAAATAAAGACTTAAAATAGCACAGGCTCGATTCTGGTTAATGAAAAAGAATCCAACTTTAATTCAACTTTTTACTTCAGTTTCAATTTGATTTTAAAACACGCTTTGCTTCAATATATTCCTATTATCCATATGATCATGATGTTCTTAGTGTTATTTACAAGTCTGTCAATATCTGTGTCAATGGCACATTTCAACATATATTATTCACTATCTATTTCCAGATTATCAGCAGCAGTATTGAGCAGGGAAAAGCACAAGTCACCATAAACCTCTACTGTAACAAATACTTTTGAAGACCTGTCATCTAATCAGCTCTTAGTCATTTCATGTATGTTTATTAGAATACTCTGTGATACAAAGTCAAAGGTATTACAAAAGTCTAAAAAGTATCAACTTTTACTGTTCCATTTGTTAACTCAAATTCTAATAACCTTGAAAATGAGCACTAATGCTTTTTAAGGAGTATTAACATCTTCATTATTTAGTTTTTTATTGCTGAATTCTACATAGCTTTTTTCTTCATCATTTTGCCTCAAACCAATGTTTGACTTACTGATTTATAACCACATTATAATATTTATATTTATTAGATGCTGAAAGCTTTCTCCCTGGTAAACATACTGGAAAAGATTTTTGTTTTAAGTTATTTGCAACTGAAAAATTGCCTTAACATTTTCTTATCACATTAATTTCAATTTTCTTCACAACTTTTTGAAGATAACCTTATATTCCATTTATCTTCAGCATCCCCCTGTTCACGGCATTAGTTTAAGACAGCTCTACCTGCTCCATTTAGTCTCCAAAAGAGAACAGTTCTAGCTGGGAGACAGCGGGTGGGGCAGCTGCCCATCCCGCCCACCATCAGGAGGTATTGACTGATGCTCCACTCCAATCACATCTTCAGTCTCACGTTAGAGGAGCAGCTCTTGTCCAATTATTTTTTTGGTCTTAGAACAGGAAAATGTCAAAAAATATTCAATTTTTCAGCTTCTTCCCTGATGTTTCCTACATCGAGCTTCATGTCATTTTTGCCTAGTTATGTTCTCAAAAATGGCTGACACATTTTTGCTGAAACAGTGAATAAAGAGGAACATCACACGTAGAAGTTTTCAGCTCAAATTATGAAAAATATTTATAGTGCTGATGCAAGTGATGAAAAAAATTACACGTACAGTTTCTGGGTTCAAGTTAAAGTTCTTAAAAAATCAAAGTCCATTTCTTACAATTTGTATTACAGCAGTGCAGGGAAAGTAAATGAAGATTATGCTTTTATGTACTAAGCACTCTTCATACATGGTTTTAAAATATAAAAATTGTAACTAACCAATGCATCAAAGTGAAAATAAATAAACAGTTATGTAAATTTACAGTGGGTTTAAATTTTAGAATTAGGAACATTCCATAATAATATCCTGGAAATAATCACCAGTACAATGTGCAGTGCCACTGGTAACAGACCTACAAGTGCACCTTTTTTCCCGATGACTGGTTTGTTTTCCCAGAGCCTGCAGCAGCAGATTCCCACAGTCACTATCCCAGATGTTTGCAGATGAGCTGTGGTTCACATCACCTGAACACTGGTAACAAGCACTTTGTGGCTTCCCAGCCTGGGGATTGAACTGGGTAGAAATAAACTGGGGAGAAACAGGCACCTTTAGCAGAGGAGCTGACAGGAAGGATTGATGTACAACTTCTTCAGGAGCACGTAAGGCCTCATTAGTAACTTCGGTGTTTCTTGCTTTGGTTCTGTTACCTGGTGCAATGGAAGAGACATGGGCACAAAGACCCAATTTGAGGACACGCTGTGTCTGAGGTGCTGGACAGCGAGAGCTGCTTCTGCCTCGGCTTTCGGGCAGAGCAGGAACAGATTGAGGGCAGAGAGCAGCTTTTGGGGGCGCTCAGTGGGGGCTGATTTTAGTTAGTCTGACAGGACGGGCAGAGGCACGCATCTTCCAGCAGCAGCCAGGCTGCGGATCTCTCCGTGGAAAAGCTGCCGTGGGCACGGCCAGGCGGCCGGAAGGATGCGGGGATTGAGGAAGCCTCCGAGGGGACGCGCTGCTGAGAACCTCGCAGGTGAGGCAGGAGCCATGAAAAAGAGGAAGCGATTCCCTTCATCCCCAGAAAGGCCCGTGCCGACGCCAGCACCGCCCCTTCCCGGTACCCGCACCCTCCCAGCGCCGGCACCGCGCCTGCGCCCTCCGGGCTGCGGGACATGCGTGGACCTTGCCCGGCTCCTGCCCAGGTTCCCTCCCCCCCGCTTCTTCCTTCCCGCCTTTGCCATGGCGACACCGAGTGGCCTGATCCGGGCCCTGCACCGCGGGACTCTCGGCCAGGTAACAGGCCTGGGGCATCTCCCCCGTCGCTTCCCGGTGTGGCCG
>NW_008237619.1:12542824-12569124 GCF_000691975.1 Corvus brachyrhynchos | reverse complement strand
GTCGTTCGAGCGCTGAGGTAGCGCTGGGCGTTGTGCGAGATTTCAGCGGTGGTCTTTTCTTCTTCCCTTTCGACTTTAAATGCACCTACTGGCTACAAACTCCTGTCTTCTCCAGCAGGAAAGAAAAAAACCAAACCGCATAGGTGTCTGAATGGACGTATGTCAGCCCCTTCCCTTGGTACTTACACGACCTCAGTGGGGTGTAGTAGTGTCTAAATTTCTTTAACACGTTTGGGATTTTTATTGTAACCATCAGGACCTTTCCCCCCTCTCACTCCCCCCCATTCTATTAGAAAATTGAAATAAAAGAACATCTGATTGCATTGATTGTATTTTTGGAAGATAACCCTAAGCAATCAGCCAAGTCAGGTAGGTATATATTCAGTGACCTTGTGTTTGTAGGCAGCCTCCTTCGTAAAGTTTTATGTCTATGAATAGCTTCCTTAGAAATCTTTATGTAGCTTGTAGCCTTGTTTTTAAAATGAGTGGAAGAATTTGATGACAATAATACTAATGTTGCATCACTTTACAGAATGTTTCCCCTAGTTGGACAATTGGCTTTTTCATTAAAATCTTGCTCTTCACACGTCATCCAAATCCTGAATAGTATGGTATGTTTCAATAAAGGAACACATTATTCAGAATGAGTACCAGGGTAGATATGTCTCATGTTCCTTGTGAGAAGAAATAAATAGGGTAAGAAGAAGATCAAAGATGCCTTTCAGTTTCTCGATGTAATCTGTATTGTCTATGAATTTGCAGCAAGTGAATTCTGTTACCCTCGGCCATGGAGCTGATATTCTGAGCACGTCAAGCTATAGCACACACTAGTGCACAAAAAGTTGGTGTATATAGTGGTGAATCTGGGTAAACTACGCATTGCAGGACTATTTCAGAACTAGGATTTTTAAATGAAGTTTGAGAAATCAAGGCATGTTTCGTTACATTCTAAAACAGCTAATACCACGCAGATAACCTTGATTCTGCCCTTTCTATTGAGGAGGTAGAGTGAAAGCAAAAGAGGAAGAACCTGTTATTCCATGTGAAACTTTGGTAACTGATATTTACTTAGTAACTGCGTTCTTCATACTACTTCGTTAGTGTGAGGCAGAAGTAAGGATTCTGCTTGTATTTTTTGTTTCAGAATTCATTTATGTATAAGATTGCGTTGAACTGTAACAATATAGAAGAGCTAAGGAATCTCAATATGGCATACTCAATAAACTTGTTGGGTGTTTCCTTGTCTTGAGGTGCGTTGATTTAATTTCACTTACATGTTCTTAAATCTTCCTAGGTTTCTAACACTTAAAATTTGAACAGTTGCACTGTCCCAGTAATATGTTGCCAAAGCAGGTCTTGCAAAGATACCTCAAACCACTCATTATTTTTAGAACTCAAAAGTTCCTTGAAAAATATTGAAAGGATTTGAATATGCTTATCTTTCCTCATGCACATGGTGACTCTTTGGCTCTGTTCAGTATCACAGCAGATGCCCTCCCCTGCTTTCATTCCTCTAGCAAAGAAATCTGATTTATCTTGCATAATAAAGAAATCTACTCTGAGTGAACATGGCTCATGTTGTATATTAATATTTACTCTGATGTGCATTTCATTGCCACATCTGAGTCAGCTGTCAGGTCAAGATTACGTACCAGGTGCTTTATCACCTGGCTGCTGTTGCCATGATGTCTTTAGGTGTGATAGGTCTGAGAATGTGCTTCCTTCTTGTTATTCTTTAAATGTTTTCATTTAAAAGAAAAGAAGCACAAAGTTGGTGTTGGTTCACAGATTCACGGAATATTCTGAGTTGGAAGGGACCCGCAAGGATCATCCAGTCCAACTCTTAAGTAAAACCCCATATGGGGATTGAACCCACAACCCTCGTGTTAATAGCACCGTGCTCTGACCAACTTTGTATAGCTTCAGATCACCCACCCTCAACTAACAGTAGTAATTTGCATTGTTGCTCTGGTTTTAAATTTGTGAGTCCTGTAGGTTGTGGGATTTTATCACTTTTCTCTCTCACTTTAAGTGCCCTCTTACATCTATCTGGAAAGAATTGCACTGGAATTGAAGAGGTACTTACAGTGCATCTTCAAAAGAATTGAGGGGAAAAAACAGCTCCCTTATTTATGCTGTTCATGTTGCCAGGCTGGACTCGGGAGTGGTTCAGCTACTTGGTAGACAGCTTGGAACAGATCATGTATTTGCTGCCTGCTGATGAGGAGTATTCAAATTCCAAGCTGGAAAAGTGTTTGCCTTGAAGCTTGAGCAGTGTGTCTACTGGCACCCTCATAGTTTTGATGTTTAAGCATTTGATAATGTGGTCGTAGTCACTAGAAGACGTAATTTATGTGGTTCCAGCTTTGTTTCGCTGTAGTGCACAGTTCATCGCTATGCTGGATTTACCATGCTGTGGAGAATTTGCTCTGTACTTTTTGTTGTACATATTTCTAGCACACAGCTAAAATTTGTAGGCATAATATATGCGGTTAAGCAGAAAGTAATGTTTTGTTGGAGAGATTAATTATGTTTGGGGTATCTTGACTTTTAAAAGCTTATTTCCCAAATTCTTCAGTGGTCCCTAAGCTAGGGTTATAGAAAGTCATTTCATCAAGTCTGTTTCTTTGATGAGACACTCTTAAAAATGGCAACTACAGGTACTCCAGGGAATTACTGATAAAATTATGAGAAATCCAACTGTGGCATAACCTGTCAGTAGGAAAATTTAATCTAAGGTGAGTCAGTCGGTTGTTGGTGTACGTCCTGATAAAACATGGATTAGGTTTAGTCCTGGCTGCAGAGATGAAGTAGAGGAATGGCAAGGTCTTGCTTTTGATAGTAGGGTCTCATGCATCACTAAGTGGCTTTCCAGACACTCAGCTGGAAGTATACATTTAGATGTTATTTGCTTTCAAGAAGGAGTCTTTGGCATCATTTTTCTTTTCTAGTATTAAAGTAGTTATCTAGTAACAAAGTAGTTATTGCAGTTACTGTAAGAATACTCCAATACCTGTATTGCTTTTCTTCCTGAGAATATCTTTTAAAGAAAAGAAGAACTTCTCATTTTGCTGCCTTTTCTCCTACCCTAGTCTTTCCTCTTTGGTAGGAAAGCCTTCCCTGGCCTTCACACAGGATCTGTTACTGGCTGTATTGTTGTTGCTAACCTGTGCATTTTGATGTCCTGCAACCTTCATCTCTTGTCAACTTTCACAGGAGTGATGCATCAGAAAGTGGATTCTCTTTTAGCTTTATGTGGTACAGAACTGCGTCTTCCAGCCACAAGGGTTGATATTTTTTAAGACAAAATCCTTCCCTCTTTGGTGCTAGAATTTAGTCTTCTTTTTTTCTTTTCTGGCACTCAAAGTTGGATTTGCTGTAATGAAACTCAAGACACTGACTCCAGCACACACTCTCCAGGTCATACAAAGAGGAAATTGGTTTGAGTTTCACCATTCCAAGGATGTTTCTTCTACCTTTTGGTGAGTGTTGCACAGAAAATATCTCTGGTGAATGTTTAGTCAGGACCACTGCAAGTACAGAATCTTCAAATCCAAGCAATCTTAGTCAATATACTGGTAATCTTAGCAGTTTATTTAGGAATGTATCTGTTTCTTCACCTGTGTCAGTGTCTTTAAAAAAATACCACAATATAGATCCCTGAATGTAGTTTCTCTGATTTGCTTTACAGTTCATGAACAAAGGTGCTGCTAAAATCAAGAGGCATTTACTACATTTTCCCCTGCTGGAG
This sequence comes from Corvus brachyrhynchos, assembly GCF_000691975.1. Lineage (NCBI taxonomy): Eukaryota > Metazoa > Chordata > Aves > Passeriformes > Corvidae > Corvus > Corvus brachyrhynchos. The sequence goes on along the minus strand of NW_008237619.1, from coordinate 12,565,373 downwards.
CAGGCTAATGAGTCTCAAGGCTAGTAAAACTAATCTGGCATGCTTTGCTCTTTACAAATCCTCATTTGCTGTTGTTTTCCTCTAGTTATCTTCTAGGGAATTGCAAAAGATGGGTTTTGTTCACTGAGTATTGATGCTAAGCAGACTACCTCTCAGACTGCTCCTCTTCTCCGGGATTTTTGAAGATGGGAATGCCATTTTTCCTTTTTTGGTCTTGTGATGCTTTGCTGGGCCTCTGTGACTGTGCTGAACCTTGGTGACTGTGGCCAGTATTGTCAGTGCTTTAAGAGGAGATCTTCAGATTGTTTGGGTCTGATGAAATTTGATTTACTTTTTTTGAGGAAGTATTGTTCCTTCTGTATTCAGGGCACCTGATCCCTCCATTGTTACTGTGATAGTCATGTTAATGACTGGTCATGTTTCATATTTTTTAACAAAGATGGCTCTGAAAAAGGCAGTTAGATAAAAATTGAAGGGTTGTTTTGGAGAAGACCATTAAAATGCTTTTTCCCAGACTGCAAATTAAATCTTCAACATTTTTAGGTATAGTTACCATATGGACTCCAGAGAAAGGAAGTTACTGAAATTACCAGACCCTAATCCTTAAGGATTTCAAAGATTGTAGTTAAAACTACAGTGGGAGAGAGAGCTCAATTTTTAGTATTATTCAGATGTGTTATAAATGAAATGCAAACAGTTTAAAAGCATCCATGTTCCCATCTTGAATTTGTTGCTGTCACATAGGGGTCACTTTGTTAACCACTAATGAAATGAGTCCCCAGGTGCATGTAACAAGCTGCACACGTACCCAGGTTACTGCAGCAGGTCAACTTCAGAATGCCTGTCCAGACAGTTGTGTGCTGAAATTGATGGATGAACAGGCAGATTTTTAAGTGCTTGCCCTGGATTTATGATTGTGACAGTCCCTTGTGTTGCATCTCTTTCTTCTACAGAGCATGAAGGTTGGAAGTAGCAGCTAAGTGCTTTTGACTGAGGAAAAAAGGCTGGAAATGCAAATACCTGTTCCCTGATGTTTTCTGGTGTCCAGTATGGGCTGGTTCAATATATTGTAATATACAGGACCTTTATGAAAGATCTAAGTGATTTGGGAAATTCTTTCCAATTAAGGTAGCCTCTATGTGGATTCATATGTAGAAATTGGTGTCTTTTTATTTTTTTTAATTTTTCCTATTTTCCTGATTTTAATATTGTTTGCCATTTTTACTGGGCACAGATACTAAAAAGTTACTTAGTTACCCAGATCCTTATGAAATCAACTGGATTTAGCAACATATTCCAGCCTTTGGATTAAACCTCTAGTGTCTTCTATTCAGATTGGAATGGAGGTTTTTCCTCATCAGTCGCTTGTTTTTATTCTAATCACTAAATAGCTAAATAAATAAGTAAACAATAACTAAATACGTTTAATCCTCTAGGGAAACTGGTTTATCTTTCAGATAAAGCAGTGGAATAGTTCTTAATGCAAGAATGAAATCATTAGCTTTTGTATCATCTCCAGAGCTGAAGGCAAGTTACTATACAGGGAGAATATACATTTCTTGGGTTTTCACTGGATTTGAGAGAGTTCAGGTTTCCACTCAGATTTATCAGACTTTCAGTTGTAGAGAGACTTCTTGCAATCTGTCTTGCTTAATGCCTTGTCTCTAGTGGATTTTGACCACTGTTGTAGCTGCACAGAGAGAGCCCCCATTGTAGACAGAAATGAAGGATCTTTGAGGCATGAACGGGTCCTATTCATTTCCATAATGGAGTTCTAACAATAAAATCTGGCAAACATAGATTGTTTTAGCAGGAAACAGCCCTTTATTCTGGCATCTTGGCAGGGCTTGGGTAGAGTCCCACCATTCTTTTCCCCCTCTGGCCCTTGCTTCCAGTGTCTTGACTAAGCCTGTTTTTTCTCTTGAGGGACTTCTGTTTTTATTAACATATTTTGTACAGTGAGTTTAATGAAAGATGCTACTCTGGCCATCGTGGATGCTGAAGTTTTGTGTAAATTTCTCCAGTGCATGTGCTGAACAAGCATTGTGAGGCAGTCTGTAGCAGATCACCTCTGTCTCTAGACAGGAGACTGGAGTCCTGTTTTAATGCTGTTCCATTGGCAGATAGAATTTCCATTTACTAATACAGCAAGTGCTATTCTTGACACTCAACAATTACTTTTTCCATGACACAAGTTGTGGTTTATGCTGCGACTCTAGGGTTAGATGAACAAACATTTTGTGGAATTGACTCAAATTGCAGTAGGATCAGAAGTTGAAGTGAAGAAAAACCCCAAGCATTAAGTCAGTTAAGCCACCTTAGATCATACATTTTTTGAGTTGTGCAGTGAATTGAAATTGTTTTCGTTTTGATTATTTGAGCCCTTGACTAACAGTATCATTCTTGGAGTCCCTAACTCAGACAAATCACAAAGCAGATTTTATGATTTTCTGCTGTATCAGGCAGATCTATATATCCACTGGAGAGGATTAAATATATATTTGCCCCTGGAGATAGATATCCACATTGAGAGTGCCCTGAATTTCTCACTGCATGGGAGAGGAAATAGATACATATTTGTATATATGTATACACACACAAATAGACAATGAAATATATATACTTACGTTCTCATTTCCCTCATTCTTGTGCTGAAATGTGATGATTGCTACCAGAAATTAAATGTCTGCTTTTACTTTTAGCTTCAAGTTCTTTGAATTATGCTAGGGCCTGCGTCTGCTCCTTGGAGCTGGCCAAAGCAATAGAGTGGTGAAGTTGATCCAGTTCCTTCAGTGATGTCTGCACAATAACTGAATGAAGAATAAGGGTTGTGTGAAGTTTAAAAATTGGGGTTTCCTCAGTTTTCATGGTGTTTCACGTAGCTCGTGTTATAAACTACTGCAAGGATGTTATCTTTGTAACAGGCAGATAAAACCCTGCTGTGCTTCATTTGTATTTAGATGACACTTTGATAACTGTTCAGACTAGGAATTTCTTTCTGTTTAGACTACCTGTATTGTTTATGGATAAGTGGTTTGGAGCCTTACACTACAGATTAGAAGGTGAATTAAATGCTTCTTATTGATATGTCAAAATGTGGTAAGCCACCACTTACATAGGTGGGTGTCAATATTTACATTCCTGTGCAGAAGGATCTTAGAGTTGGATAGTGCTAAATTTCCATTTTTGAAGCTCAGAGCTTCTGTAAGATTCTTCCAATTCCCAGAAGTATTCAGAAGCTGAAATGAGATGAAATTGTATACATTCTGCCATTCTGACAGATGGAGCATGTGTTGTTCTGATCATCGTTGTTGTTTCTGATCACATACACTCAGTGACAATCAAATATTGTATATTGGTCTATAGTGTTGTCCTGAGTCTGGCTGACCTGTTAATCTCATTTGAAGGTTGTTGGACAGCATTAAAAAAGAAAATGAATTGCAGATATCTTCACAACTTCCTAGTCTCACCATCATCTTTTTCCTTTTGCCAGGTGCATAGTTCTGACTTTGAAATCTGTACATGATACTGTACCTTGGGAAAGATATAGCAGCATTTCCTCGTTAATAAGAGATTCCACGCTTCCTGATGATTTCACCACAGGTTCACATAGCAACTGTTTTTGTCATTTGCTTTCACACTTGTGGATGTTCCAATATCCCTGTCCTTTGGCAGTGAGATTGCTAAATGGCCTGTTTTGTCTTTATCCAACAGTCGGGAGCAGTTCTTTTCAGGGATTCTGCCTTAATCCTACGTCTCATGGGCATTCACTTCTCTGCTTACCAGCATTGCTTTTTATACAAAAAACAGCAAAGAAATATGGGGAGGTACAAACTTTTGACAACAGAACCACGTTATACTGTCCTTCCTAAATATAATCTTTTTATAGCCACATCAAAGTTTCTTTCAAAGGTGGTCTTTGACTTCTTCTTGAATTGGGTTATCCATTTGCAAATATTTTTCTTGAAATAACATACTTGCCAAGATGTGGAAAGACTTTACTTAATAGGCATCCATAGGGTGCTTTCCGTTTGCATGGAAGAACAAAACAGTTTCAAACATTTCAAAGCCTCTTTGTTGCTTATGTAAAGGGAATGAGGGGTCCAGCCCTCTGAATTCCTGACCAAATCTCATTTTGCATCTCTGCTGGCAACAAATTAGCCCATGTAAGTTGTGCAGTCAAGTTCACATTCTGCTCTTCATGTACTTCCACTGGAGTGTTTTGTTGGGTGTTTTTTTAACCCTATCTACATTTTAGATATTTGCAAAGTTAAAGCAATGTCAGCATTCTGACTCCTGTTCATCAAGCATTAAGCCAGGTCACAGCAGCTAGAGGTGCTGTCACTCCCTCCAGAGGGACATTTTCACAGTTGACCATGCAACATTGTAAGTCTCCAGTATTCAGAATACTTGCCAGTACCCAAAGAAAATGGAGTATTACACATCCCTGGGATACCAACAGTAAAAACCCTCGGGCTTTTTTTACACTGATACATTCCGCAGGGTACACCCAAACTGAGAGCTGGTAATTTGCCTGGCTTCCTGTGGGCCAGTTTGAATAATACAGGTAAGTCAGCAAGAAACATCTCCTCTTTAGGACAAGCAAAGCAGTGAATGTCACACACGAACTAGGGAACTTTCATTTGATGTTGCTGGACCCAGGGGATCCAGTAAGCAAGTCACAGTTTGCTGTTACCATTCTCATCTCACTTGGCTGCATCCTCTTGACCTGAGCACAAATGAACACTTGTGTTTGTCCCCCTCATCCATTGCTCATCTCTTGTTTGTTCTTTCTGTGGAAACAGCCCAGCCTGGTGATTTCAGGACCAGCCTGCACTGATAACAACAGTTTAAATGCAGTCTGTGAGATTATCTAGCTCCAGAAAAAGTTCTTTAAATTCCCTAGAAGTCCCAGATACAAGTGTGATTATTGTGTCTAAAATATTTAAATTCCAGCATAGACAAGGAGGACCAGCTGTAGCATTTTCTTTGTGCATGTGTGCATCATTATGGAATTTACCAATATTTCCACATTCTAAGGCCTCTCAACATCCATCAGGTGGTTTTAAAACTTTCCTATTCACCTGAGATGAATTTCATGCTGTGACCACAAGGTGAAAGTTTTTGAACAGCTGTGTTAATTTTGGCCCCATGTGAAATGAAGCCAACTTTTCCTTGCTACAGGAAATTGCCAAATAAAATAATGGAGAGGAAATGAACTACTCTTTGAGTTTCTAGGACAATATTCTGAAGAAACATGGTAATTACAAACAAAAAATATTTTTTAAAAAACATCTCTCTAGATGTAAGTCGATATTCTTTGTTTATGTCCCATAGGGCAATCTTAGTAGCAAGCTGACTCCTCACTTGAAGAAAATATATAAAAAAATACAATAAAATCTCTTTCAGCTAGAGGTCAGAGAAAGAGCAAGAGCAATCAGATGTTTTAAGAGATTTGGAAACTACTGTGATCAAAAGCATAAAACTTCTCTAATTTCTCTGTGAGGAAAGTATTTAGTTTTGAGGGCATTCTTTAGCCTTCTGGTTTGTTTTGCTTCAAGGTTGTGAAGGTTTTGATACTTAGAATAGTGTAATATATTAAAATCACAGAACCTTTCATATATCAAATAATCTATATTTATAATTTAGAAATATATTACATTTGTCACTGCATTTTGACAGTTCCACATGTATCTTGTAGCAAAATAAGTTTTAATTCTTCACTTGCTGCTATCACATTTATTCTGTTGAGCAATGTACATTTTTAAATGTGGGCATGTACCAGCTTACAAATGTTTAAATGTTAACTTGTATTTCCCATCTTTCAACAACATTTTATTGACTTGTATTTCCCATCTTTCAACATTTTTAGAATGGTTTTTCAAAGCTTGTCAGTGTTTAGCTGCTATCAGTGAAAAGGCCTCAATTCTTACATTTTTGTTGAATTTTCAAATGCCATGAGATCTAATCTATCTGAATAGAATTCTGATTCCTTTTCCATCCTCTTTGGTCATCTCACTTTGGCTTTAATCCTGCCTATGTCAAAATATGGGCTCAGAGGACTGGAAGACCCTCTTTGAGGTGATCTGGTGTTTCCCCTGGCCCAAAATAAAAATTGAGTGCCCTTACATCTTTATCAACACATTTTATTTATTTATTTATTTAAATAAAGTACCTCTGTAAGCAGTCTTCTGAAATGCTTTCTGTTTCTTACTCTTGGAAGCTTTTCTTTACATCTGATCTGAATCTTTCTTACTTCACCTTAAGCTCATTGTTTAAGAGCTTTTACTTTCACAGTCTTCCTTCCACTGGACTAAAAGCATTTCTGGCTTTCGTGCAGTCTTTTTTTTCAGGTCACTCATTGGATTTGGTTGAACTTCTATGGCCTCTTTCTACCACTGTTTTGAAATACAGGACCTAAACTGTCCAAGCTCTCCAGCTTGAGGGCATCCTCATCCTGAGTAAGATGAGCAAATTGTTTTCTGTCTCCTGGATTTTCATCCTATTCATATAGTCCCGTGCAATTTTTGGTATAGTTTACAAATGTGGTAGTTTTGCAACTGCATGGTATTGATTCATGCTCACCTTCTGAAATATTACAAACCCCAGACCCTGTTCTGTAGCTGTTGCCTGGACAGCTGTTCTCCTTCCTGTGTTTGTGTGGCTGAGTAGACTTTCCTGTATAAATTTGTGTACTTTTGCCTGATAAATAGCATTCTGGTTTTTCAGACCATTTCTTTGCTTTGTCAAGATTATTTTGAGCCCTTATCATCCTTTGTTTTGTCTGCAGATTTAATTAATACTCTATTTCATCATCCACATTACGAATGGAGATACAAAAATATCAAATAATACTGGACCCAGGACAAAACCCTGCAAAACTGTATTTGATATATCTTTTCCCAACCGCTGTAAGCCATCAGTAAGTGCTGTTTTCAGGATTTTTCTCTCTCCAGTTTCACCCCCAGCATATAATATTGTGTTTGAGGTGTTATTTCTCTAGCTTGTCGGAAACTGAGATAGCATTGGAACCTAATGAATATCAGGATATAACCTTTAGTACTGCTTCTCCATTCTAGCATCTCTTGTGCTATGGGAGGCTATCAGAGTTCTTGAGATGCACTAGTTCTTGAGAAATACTGCTGTCTGCTGTTATTTCTGTAATTTCTTCAAAGTTCATTATTTGTTCCCGTATTTTTCCAGGAATTGAAGTTGAGCTGACTGATACAGAGTAACTCTGAGGTCCCAGAGTGGAGCACGAGGTTGGCTGTGAGCTCCCTGGCTCAGTGCTTCCATGCCAGTGTGCTTTGTGCTAGTCCATGGGGCTGCAGCTGGGTCAGAAGGAAGCCAGACCTGATGGGTGCTTTGTGGAGCTGTTTCCAGGAGGCACCTGTGCCTAAAAACTTTGGTTGTTGCTGGTTCAGCCACATTGTTCAATGAACAGTAAGCTAGTTTTTATATGGATTTGTGTCTTAGGGGTTTTCTCCACAGTGTAACAAAGGTTGTCTTGCTTCTCCCTCTCCTTTTCCCTGGTGCCACCTCTTCCAAGCAATGCCTGCGGTACTGGAACTGTGAAGTTTTCAGCTTTTGAGCATTGAGTGCATCATCTGATGGATTTGGATGCAGAATGTACCAATCTGACCTTACCTTCCTTCCTTGCCTGTCTGGCTGGAAGGGTCCTGCTGATAGTTCACCAGGTTTAGCTGCTGCTGCAGCTTCATGTCAGTGAGGCACTAATTTGGTTTGTCTTTTAGCACCTTCCTTCCACTGCAGTTTTTAAAATATATTGTTATTAATTCCTTTAGCCTTTCACCTGCCCTGGGTGAAACGGACTGATGCAACCTGCAGCTAATGTCTATGGTTCGATAGTTTGACTGGAGAAACTTTATTGCCCCAGCTTTAAAAAGGCAAGTAAATGGTTTGAGAATCTTTAACCAGGGTTAAGGCTGCATCGGGCAGCATTTGAGGCCATGAATTGCAGTTCTGTGCACACCTTTGAAACCCAGGTGGTGCAGAAGTAGTGCATGTTTCAGTGTGCATTGGACCTGCTCTGTAGCTGGGTTATGGCTCCGCTTTGAACAGGAGTTCTAACATGCTGATGTGATGTGCTGTCCTTCAAATTGATGTGGAGAACTGTAAGGAGCACAGCACAAAAAATAACGACTATTAGGCTGTGTGCTTGCTAAGGAAGACACTGTGGTTTAGGGTAAGACTGGTGACCTCTGTTGGCTCCGTGCAGACCCAGTGCTTGGTTCCTTCACCAGCTGTGCACAGATGTTACCACAGGTTCGTGTCCTAGGCCTCTGCAGAGAACTGGAGCCAGCTCTTCTGAGCCAGGAGGCTGCTGGCTGTCTCCAAGTCCCTAACCAGAGGTTGTATCTCCTGTTCCACTCGACACGGGAGGGAAGGGTCCACGGTTCCCTCAGGTCCAGAGGTACCTTGTGGTGTGTGGTGGCAGGAACTGTGGCAAGCTGCTGTAGATAATCCCCGTGTCTGTCAGTGCAGCTGTCATTAGCACCCCGAGTGGCACGTGGGGCTCATAAAGCAAATGAGAGAATCCATTTGCGGGATGCAGTGAGCCACATGAAAGGAGCCATTTGCTGAGTCATCTGTAACAAGGCAGCATGAGAGGGCAGCCTAACCCAGCCGCAGTCACACTGAGTTCTTTTGCTAGCCCTAGAGGGCAGAGTTAAATTTATAGGGTGGGGTTAGTATGTGCTGTAAATGTTCCTCCTTTAAATGTGTTTCTCATTTGAAATATAAATATTAAAGTCCTACTGAAGCTTAAATATGAGTGCATTTGACATTCAAGAAAGGGGTACTAGGCAGTGCTGTTTAAATCTTAATTTAGTTCAGTTTCTGGGCAATGGGTTAATCTTTTCTCCGAAGCTATTTATCTGAAAACTTGCTCTGGTATAAATATGTTTCTTTCTAATTTAATGTTAGATCTTTAGTCTCTCATTTTAAGAATTAAGCATGTTGAAATAGCATTTGTACCAGATGTATTTGACATATTGAATTATCAGATCAAAATAAACATGTTCAAAATTTTCCACAGCAAGTTTGCAGAGAAGTAATTGCATTAAAAACAATAAATGAAGCAAAGTAAGTAGTACATACACTGCTCCTAAGTTTCCCTTTTCCTTAATTTTTTTTCTTTCTCTAACATTAATACTTAAATTGTCCCAATTAGGCTTTAAAATTTATGCTTTAGCTAGTAAAATCTGACTTGTCTGGCTTTCCTTCATTTTGCTGCTTAATAACTGTCTCAAGACAGGTTTTTCTAAGCCAGTGTTAACAGACAAGCATATTATTTTAGCAACCAGAGCTTTGAAGTTGCCAAGTATTAATAAGGGAAATAGAAAAATTGTAGACAGATGCAAAAGATGCAGTAGTTGGTGACTTTTGTCAGCCAAAGAATTTCTTTTGTCTCTGAGGTTGGAGCAAGTTTTTGGTTGTGTTGTTTTGGTTTTATTTTTCTTCTCTTTTTGATCCCTGTTGAGAAGGTCTTCATGTTCAAAATTTCAAATTTTCCAATTTTTGTGTTTTATGCATGTCTGTGTTTGCTTATGCTGCTCTTTCTTCCCTTTGACTTCCACATTTTCTTTTCCTCTGGCAAATTTGAACTTTCTTCAGCTTGGGACAGCTGGGGCAAAATGAATCCCCACGAATAAAATTATAACAAGAGCAAAGTCTGTGAATGATCCTTTGCTGTTTCCTGAGTCGTTCCAGTCTCATTAATCAGCGCTGGTGCTGTGGAGGCTTGTGGTGTGTTATGTCGCCAGCACAGCAGCTTCTCCGTCCCTTTCCCCCACCCCCTGCGTGCCTACACAGTGGGGAAAACTAGAGAGGGAAGCCATCAATCTTCCCTGTCCTACATGTCAGCAGTGATTCTCCTGTCGGCTTCCTGCTCTCTCTGTCGTGCCCACCACCTGTGTTTAGAATCAGCTCTGGTGCCGTGGCTCTCACTTGGCTCTTCACCTGTTCTGCCCCAACTGAATGGCTGTTAAAATAAAGCAGAGCAGCTAAATGCTATAGCATGTGAATTGTAAGCACCACTGTGGCTTGGGGGGTGATTTCTGTTGCAGCTGCTCTTGTAATACTGTCATAATTTTCTGTAACATTGTGGGGTTTGGGTCTAAAATCTCTTGCTTTTGTTTCAGCCCAGGGCGAGCTTGTGAGTCGTGGGGGGGGGGGTTTTATTATTTAGAAATTAAAATATTTGTAAGATGTATTACAGATGGAGGCATAAGCCTATCTCCTGTCTGCTCGGTTGCTGGGATAGAGTCATGAACAAAGTCCAAAGAAACTAGTTAGTCCAAAGCTTTGTCCTTACCTTCAGTCACTCCAAGGGTATAATTAGCAAAAGCCTCCTTGATTTTGAAAATGTATCTGTCTCCCCCATGACTGGGTAGATTGAGAAGCTGACAGGCACTGCCTCTGTACTTCTAGGGCAGGGTTAATGTGATCATTTTATGGTTTGTTGTGTTAAACAATAGGTCTTAACTGAACTCTAACCAGCCACACTTATATGTATACTCTTATGTAATTTTATAACATGCCTATGCCAAAATAAAAAGAGAAAACAATCCTGAGAATTGTTTGTCTACTGGCAGCTTTCTCTTACCTCCTTGAACGGGTACTACATTTCTCTGGTTTTAAAACCCAAAACAGATTCAAGCATAGGCATAAGGTTTCCTTATAATTGGAGCTTGTCTGCTGTCATTTCAAGTGTGTGATGGCAATATTCATGTGGAGTTGTAAAGAAGAGAGATTCTGAAGACTTAAGTCTTGTGAATGCTTTCACTTGATTTTATTTCTGTAACTCTTTGTAAAGGAGGAACTGTTTTATGACCGATTTTACTATATATATGAGAAGCAGTTTTCTCTTGACTGTACCAGGCAAATACATGTATTCAGCAGGTAAGTTCTTGTGTTCAGCATTCACAGAATTCATAAAGCTAAACATCCAGATAATCAAGGATGTAACCAGGATACCAAGAATTGTCTGTAACACGGGATGCTTGGATCTGCACGGATCTTTTCCTTTATCAGCTATGGTGTGTCTTCCAGTTCTGACACATCTATCTCATGAAGGGGAATGATTGTGTTTTTGACTGCTGAATTGAGGCCTTGACAGTAGTAGCTCTCCTTCCTACCAATATGGCATACAGAGAAAAGCTCTGCTTTGGTCCAAGAGAGCAGCATTGAATTTTTGGAAGCTGTCATCTTTCCTCTTCTGCATTGAAAATGGATATGGCCGCGCTGCAGGATGGCGGGACCAGACCAGCCATCCTAGTCTGGGATAAGAATATAATACTTATTCCTGATTGAGAGCATTTAGATGCTGATACTTTTTCAGTATAAGGAGTGGCAGTTGTTTATCTCATCATGAAAGGGAGGTTAGGTAAGAGAGCACCTGAACCTTAATGGGTTTGGGGCCAAGCTTCATTTGGTAATGCAGCTGAGAAATGCACTGTGGTGGTTAGAATTGCCGTGCAGTGGTCTTGTAGAGAGAAAACAAATAGTCAATGCTAAGTCATCTGTCAGCTACTGCTCTCTTAACAGGAGTGAGGATGCAGCACCACTGGTGTAGGTGCACACACCACACAGAGTTAAACATACGAGCAGCAGGCTCACACTGTGCTTACTACAGATGTCTGAATGAGTGAGTGCCTGTGGGCTGGAGCTGCATGTCTTGTGGCTTTCACTCTGCTCCACTGGGAAGTCTTCACTCCTTTTGTTTTTATCCTTTTCCAACTCCAGTACTTTGGTGCATACAGCTCCCATCCCCTGACCTAACAGCTCCATTGAAGTGCATTCCAGCCCCATGATTTCATGGTACCAGGCAGAAGTCCCCTGCCACGCTGCTATGCTGCCCGCTGCTTCTCACAGAGTGAACAAACAGGGAACATAAACTCTCTCCAAAGGAGCAATGTTCTCTGTATATTTTTAGTGCAAGAAATCCAAGATTCATTTGAGGGTGTTTTGTGTGGGCTTTTTTTAATATAGACTTCTGCTAACACAATGGAATATTTCATGCGGCCCTATTTGCTGTAACTTCTCGTACTTTATGTTGTTAAATGGAATCAAAGGAGTTAAAGATGAAAGACTTCTAGTCAACTGGTCCCTCAGCTGGGAGCCAGTATGGGTTTGTTCTTTGTAATGGATTTGCTAATGCTTTACTCAGGTTCAGCCTAGCTCAGTTTTCATGATTGGATTTACTTATTTCTGTGAATTCTGTACTTCAGGTTAAGTAATTGCCAAGCTTAGACTGAATATAATACTGCTACTGTTTGTTTCTGATGTTTCACTTACTATTTATTGCCCTTATACTGAACAAACCTTTTGTAAGCATTTGTTTACCATTCGAACATACAAAGCACCATTAAAGATGTCATGCTTGCCTTCACAGGTATTCTCTTTAATGAATAGAGAACTTGGTTCTTTCTTTATATGAAACTGTGTCCATTTTACATTGTACATCGTGTGTTTTCAACATGTGGTGTGTCACCAGATGCTAACTTATGTAGTATTACAACAAACCTACCTTTCATTAGCTCATTGTTAGCCTTTGAATATTTGGAGTTAGTATGGTATTTGAACATACGGTTTATGCTGAGACACTGATGTCTTGTATTTTCTTGGTGAAAGACATTCTCAAACTGCCTATTTAAATGTCACTATTGCATTTTTATGTATTGAGTGTATTACACTCACATTAAGGGACACAATTTTGCCAATACATCCAATATGTTCATGGTGACATAATCTACAAACTGGACAGTGATCCGAGAAGTTGAAAATGCAGATAATGAACATGTTATGGGAAACATATGAAGCAAAGACTGCAGCTGCAAGGGAATGGAGTCTGCCTGACTTGGGTACTGACAAAGTTTCTAGACAGAACTGTTCTCCACAGGCTCAGGGTGTCAGCACTTTTTGGGTCAGGGTATTGGCACATGAGCTGATCTGTGCTGACTGCACAGAAATTCCTGCTTTCTTGTATAACACACAGTTACCCCAGGGAGTAGAGCTGCTCCTGCACTGAAGCAGCACCAGCTTCAGGGTCCCAGGGAAAAGAAGCTGTAACATTAGGAGGCATTTCAGGTGATGCTGTCTTTTACTAGACTGAAGTTGGAAGATGTGCAAGTTTCTGCACTATGCTTTAACTTGGTCATCCTAACATACTTTACTTGATGCAGGTCCATAGTAGATTTCTGGCACCTGATGAAGTTTCTTAGCTTTTGTAACTGTGCAGGTGGAAAACGTACTTTATATAAAGTCATTGGAGTCAAGGCAGTAATAGCTTAATTAGTAATAATAGTAATAACCTTAACATGGCATTCTCTGTGCCTTGTTATTGTCTTTGTAGTAATAATGGTAATAATGGTACAGTAAGAGCTGTATATCAAGAGCTGTATGTAAGAGCTCTTTGGGGAAGCAAGGGGTATAAAGCACAAGTGGAGGAAGAAAAGAACACAGGAGGGATGAAATTGGTAAGGAAATGGAGAGTAGGGCTGTAAGAAGTATGGCCTTTTAAGAAGAGCGTTGTTAAACAGGCGTATAAATGGGCACTAGAAAGCAAGCAGTACTGTGGGGAGAAGTAATTGTGGGAAGGAGCATCAAGATTTGAACTTAGTGAAGGATGACATGGACATGAGAAGATGTTATGTGCTCTGACAAACAACAGCTGTTGACAGCTGTTCTGGGATCCTCTTAGGGGTAGAACACCATGTTAGTGGGCAACTATTTTCTTCCTGACTTCTTATTGTCTTGGTTAAGGAACATAGGAATCAAAAGACAGATCTTATGGCTGTAAAGTACCTGTTGCATTGCCTAGCAACTGCTCTAGGCCTGTAGGAATAAAAGTACAGCTCTGAAGTCTAGTGAATCCCAAGTTTCTGTAAGACTCCATCTAGTTTATATGTGTTGGAATGTTGAATGCCTCCTTCTGTAAGAGAGCACCTGGCCCTTCTCAGTGTTAACACGAAGCTGACTGCAGTCCTAGGCCAGGTAGTAGCTTAGTGGGAGGTGAGTGGATTGTGTGAGTGGTGAGAAATGCTCTGATGTAGTTTCCTAGGAAATAAGGAATCAAATGCCAAGTGAGAGATGAGTATCATAACTCCATTTTTGTGTAATGGATAAAAGAGGCACATGGGTGGTCAAGGACTGGAGCACAAGGACTGGAAGCGGGAATTACTGTTGGAAGAAGGGGTGTGCTTTTCATTGCTTCAGGTGACTACCTTGAGGCTCCTGTGCTGGAGGTTCTCCAAGAGTACTTAGAAACTGACTCAAGAATGTAGTAGAAGTCAAGAAGATATTTGGGATGGGGTGAAGGGGCTGCCATCAAGACTTACATGTGTAGGCATTTATGTGAGCGGGAGAAATTAGCATGGCAGCTGGCTCAAAGCTGCTCTTGTCTGTCAGCACAAACACTTAAACATTGGGTAAGAAAATTGTCTTGAGCTGAAAAAACAGCCTTACTTAAAAGCAGAGGATTTTTCAGCAAATTTTGAAAGAAATAGTCTAGGCTTTTCTAAACTACAGATCATGCTTAAAAATAAAAAAAGTCCTATTCCACTTGGAAACACTTTCTCATTATTTTTTCTTAAGTCTGAGTCAAAATTAATTAAGTCAATTTGAAGTCCTTTTAAATAGTTAAAAATAATGGTACTTGGCCTTGACTTTTACTGCTATTTTGTGTGCTTTAATAGTTGTATGACTTTTTTTTCTCCCACACACATTTGTAAGAGATTCACAGAAAAGAAAACAGACTACATCAGTAAATAAATTCTTCCTGCTAAGTTATAGATGTTGCTCATAAAAGTTAGCAGGAAAAAAATCATGCAGCCACAGGCATAATGAAGTTGATGATCCTGCCACACAACTGAGTCTGAGGATTTGTATTGTACAGCTTGCTGAAGGGGGGGACGACCCTCATTTATAAGTTGAGCAATCTTGCATGCTCTTACAGCTTGGCATGTAACAAGCATTTTCACATAAAACATTGCTGAGCTACTTCTGAATATGGTGGAATTCTTTGGGAAGGTCGGGGAGGTAATTGATCATATGCTGACAGCTTGGGGCTCTGAGAAAATGGTCAGATGGAGGGCTGGGATGCAGGAAAACAAACTTTCTAAGATGGTAACTGTCAGTTAGCCAAGCTATACATGTTTCAAGCTTTTTAATCTTTGCTCACAACCTCTGCTTCTCAGTCTTTTTTTGTTTTTGCTGTTTCTCTGTGAACTCATTTCCAGTGTTGACATTTTACTGGTCCTGATGCATAGACAGTATTCCAGGTATGATCTTGAGCTATAGTTGTATTTCTTTGTAGAGCTCTTGCAGAAATTCTATTGCTGCCAAAATGGGTAGTTTGAGAACTTTGATGATCTCTTTCAATATTCTTTGACCTTTGGGTCAAGAAGTAGGTTTCTTTCAGGAACTGCTCAAAATGTTCTTTGCAGCTAGAAAAATAAGACTTCAGTGTTCATGGGAGTTAAGATGGCAATGTACTGGGACATTGCATGAGTTTACAACAAAAACGTTTGAATTTCTCTACACTGTGACCCTAAGTTTCTATATCAGAGTGGATGTAGAAACCAACATGTGGATATAGAAACTAAAGAGAAACATACAGCTTTGTTGCAAAAGAAGATGAAGGAATCTACCACTTGGCTTCTGAGACCAACTTTTCACCAATCTTATTTACAGCTGTCTTTTTTTCCATATGCAGCCTGACAGCTTAAAAATATGGTAGTTGTCAGTCTCTCTGCTGTAAGATAGAGTATTTTAACTGACTTACTGTAATTATCAGTTGTGAGGTCATTTATACATTAATACGCTGACAGGAGGGGAGAAGAGACAGGCATAAATGAGGCTTTTTAAAATTACTTTAAAATACAAAAGAATATGTAAGAAAGAAAAGTGTGTGTTAATTTTGCCAATGCTTTGTCACAGAATAGGCGTGTGGATCGAATTTTCTCTGGTATCCAGCCAACTGGGACCCCTCATCTGGGTAACTACCTTGGAGCCATTCAGAACTGGGTGAATCTTCAGGAAAAGTGCAGCTCAGTGCTCTACAGCATTATGGACATGCACTCTCTCACCATGCCCAAGGAGCCAGCTGTCCTGCGCCAGAACATCCTGGACACCACTGCTGCCATCCTTGCCTGTGGGATTGACCCAAAGAAGTGTTTCCTGTTCCGGCAGTCGCTGGTGAGTGTTCCTGTTATGTTAGATTTTTTTCTGATTAAGAGGCTTTCCACACATCTTCATGAACAAGTGTAGCATTACCAAAGTCCTTTATCATCTTTGTGTTGGTGGTCCTAGAAAATGTTAGCAGTGTTGGATTTTGAACTTATCCCTTGCCGTGGTTTTGAAGTTTTGAAGGCTGAAACCATGACTGAGATGCCCATTTAGGGATAAGTACATTGTGAATTTCTGAAGCAGAGCTAGGAGTTTGTGCAAGTTATGAGTAAAATACTTCAAAAACCTCTTAGGAGACCACTAATTTATCTCTGTAAGTCTCACTTTAGTCACAAAAGGTTAACTCGTAAATGTGGCCAGTGTAACCATAAAGGTAAGGAAAACATGTTTCTATGGTTTTGTATCAGCTCTTGCCACTTATTGTTCCAGCTGCACAGTAATCAAAAATAACAGGTGATTCATGGTAAGTTTTGTTTCAGTTCCACCATCATCATCAGTGGTTGATGTTCTTCTCTGGGACTTTTTTCCCCCTTCTTTGTTATAATCTCCTTTTCATATGCATGTTTTTTCATCTGATCTGCTTATTCATATGTAAACCATGTGCTTTTCTTGACCACCCCAAGGGGTACTGGCTTACCTTCCCACTTGGCATATAGCTATCACATGTTCTATTTTCCTGGAAACAAACAACTTAGTTTCTTGCTCAATTAACTTTCTGTTACTGACTCTAAACTGGCAAACTTCTGAAATTTCTGGCAAATTTCCCACCGAGACAGATGTGTCATAGCGTCTGCTCTTGTGAAGACACCCGTCAGTGGGTGTCCACTCTGCAACAGAACTGCACAGGTGATGTGCACACAGGGTCTGAATTTTATCAGTGCAAGATGAAATGGCATTGCATTCTCCTTTTCTACACGATTCTTTACAGGCAGAGTTTCCAGGGGTTGTTAAACTGCAAATGGCAATCATAGTTCTATATCCCTGGTGAATAATGAATTGATGAAGACAGATATACTTCCTGCTTCACTTTTCCTCTGTATTAAAAAACCAGTCCAAATAGATGAGCTCAGAATTCTAGTGGAAGTATGTTTAAATAAATTTATCCCTTTTCTTTTTCAAATCTGTTTATCATTTTAAATATGTTACCAGCTTGGGTTTTAATTTTGCTCTACTCTGACTTGTCAGCCTCAAAATGATGAAGTCATTAACTGGAATAATCACAAGGTGAGTTACAAGCCAATGATGCAGTAGCAGCCAGTCTGGAGGGGGTTTTTTTCTTGTTTTCAAGCAACTGAACAATTCAATTAGTTACAAGGTAGGATCAGTGACTAGATACACAGAGAGGGCTCTTCAGCATGAAGGAAAAATGCTTTGCAGGTTATGGTTAGAGAGGAATAAAGTGAAGGTTTATAAAATTGCAAGTGAAATGGAGAAATTGTTTTATCCGCTGAAGAATGTGAATTGGTAAGTATCAAAACAAGTTAACACCTGGAAGATTCAGCACAAAGCAAAACAATGCTGCATTTCACAAAATCCACAGTTGGGCTACAGAACCCCTTGACACGGGATACAGTGCATGCTGAAATTCATATGAATTCAGAAAAGGACTTGACAAATTAATCTGAAAAATTGCTTTGGGACTGTTGCACCTCTGCAGGAAGTGGTGAAACCACAGATGGGAGAGTGTCCATGCTTTCTGCACTTATGTTCTTGGTTTTTTGTTGGTTGCTGTCAGAGATGGATATTTGATCTGGTCCAGTGTTGCTTTTCTTGCGTTCCTACTGGTCTGAAAGCTAAACTAGTGCTGTTCCAGGTCTTGCTAAAACCAACACTCAGGCTTCCCTTGAAGCCAGCAGATTATTGGTGAGGATCTTACATTGCACTCAACCACAGAAAGTATGTTGTATCTTTCACAATATAATAATGCAGAGATTGAATCTTTGACGCCCCAAAGAGAAAGTGTCAGGAAGTGATGTCTCTGTGTGCGGTGCTTCTACAGTACAAATACAGTCAATAACCAATGAAAACCTAAGATAGCTATACTTGAACATGTTCAGCTTTATCAAATGAAAGTTTCCACTAAATATAATTCTGATTTTCCTTATGGTGGTTAGGCTGGCCTCCGTTAAATAGGCTGCCTTTTACCTTAATTTTTCTGTGTGTCCTTATCTGTCCAGATCTAATGGTCATTGTTCTTATTAAATCTAAACCATTAGATTAAATGTTTGAGCCGTCTGAGTCTGACATCTTGAATGTTATTCCTACCAATACTTATCACACG
The DNA here is from genome assembly GCF_000691975.1 of Corvus brachyrhynchos. Lineage (NCBI taxonomy): Eukaryota > Metazoa > Chordata > Aves > Passeriformes > Corvidae > Corvus > Corvus brachyrhynchos. Next base: position 12,546,883 of record NW_008237619.1, on the reverse strand, counting down.
AGTACCAATACAACTTTCAGAAGTGGCTGACTCTAGCATGTTTCTGAAAGCTCATTGTCACAGTGCAATCAGAACTACTTCAGTTGTTTGTGAATATAGACTGTTTCAGCACTGGTTCAGGCTGAAGTGGTTTGTCAGCTTCCCCAAACCAAGTGTGTTCAAGCTGTATGAAGTGGTCAGGTATACCCAGAGATGCACTGTGATCTGTTACATTTACCCAGGCAGCACCAGATGTTTCTCTGGAAGCAATTAAAAGGAGTATCTGTGTGTAGCTCTTGATGTGAGGAAAGGAGACAGGAACCTTGCTAATGTGATTATTGTTTTAGTATGATAATGAAATAGTACGTTATGGAATGTCATAATATCGAGATGATTGTTCCTAAAAATGAAGGTGTAAGATGGATTGCAGCTATTGCTAATCAAGAAAGTTTATTGCTTGATTTTGATTGGAAATTTCTCAGATTTAAAAAAAAGAGAAGCTGGCTTCCTTTTCAGCCACTGTAGCAGTCTCCAAGGGTGGTCTAAAAACGCCCCACTTTTGTTTACAAACATTTGTCTGAGGTGTAAAGCAAAGTGACTAAAACTGATTGTATACTGTAATAGGGTGTGTACTTCCAGAGGTCAGCAAGAAAGCAGTGAAAATCAAGCCACAAAGAGAGAACTGGATTAGGTATTTAGTTATGGACAGAGTAGGTTTTTTCAATACCAGATCAAATTGCTAAATGAGAGAATTCTCAGTAACTTAGCATGGTGTAATTATTGTTGTATTTTGAGCCTTACCTAGAAAATTACCAAATCTGTAGATCACAGAAATTTTTCTTTAATTACTCCTGAATGACATTTCTGTTCATTTTTTTAAACAAACATCATGCAACAAAATTGTGATCTAAGAACTTTTAGTTTTAATCACCAAAACCCACCACAACTAATGACTTTTTTTGTACCCTGATTCTGTAGCAGTAAAGGCAGAATGAAATTCTTGCACTACGGAAGTATGCTGATAATGGTAAGCTCCACTAAGGGAATTGCTCATGCAGTCATTAATGTAAATGCTGTTGTGTCCTCTCACTTTCTCTGGATTACACTGGGCAAGACTGGTCTAGAATTGCTGAAAAGGGGATTTTTTTTTTTTGTTCTTCGTTTGTTTGTTTGGCTTATTCTTTCTGTATTTTGCTGCTTGTGTTGCTTCTCTGGAATATGTTTGCCATATGTGAAAAAAATAATGCTACTTGGTTTCTCAAAAGGCCTTTTGGTAAGGGTTTTACTTACTCTACTTGCTTAGGCGTTTTTCAAATCTCTAATCCAGAGATATCTGAAATACCTGCCTCCAGAATTTGCACACACTTTATCATTCTTTTCAATACAAGGAAGAGGCAAAAGGCTGAGCAATATTAATCACAGAGTGACTGCTGGGAGAAAGTGTGGTGAGAACAGATACCGCTCATGCTTATACTAGATCCAAAAGGTGCTGCTGTGATAAGGATACAGGTGAAGTTGACTTGGAATCCCAGAACAGATTTCAGTGATGTCCTTGCCTTTCAACTAAAATTAAGTAAAAGTGATAAATTTTGCATTGGCAATGTTTTATTGTATTGTTTAGAGAGCATATGGCCTGTGTTCTTATGTACTGGATATACAGCTAAATTACTTATAAATGGAAAGTGCTAGTTGGATGAAAATTAGTTTTGTATGCTTCAGAATTTGCCATTTATAGGTTATATTGTTTTATAACATGTACAAACAGTAAGTTAATGGCTGGCTGTATATATTGCAGTTCAACAAATACTTCCCACACTTACATTGCCATATAAAAACTTGAATTCCAACTTAGGGAAGTAGTGGCTGCAAAGAACAAGTGATGATAACTTGAAAATATTTAGAAGCAAGAAGGATGATGATGAATAATTAGGGTAGTGTTTGGAACCACATTGTCTGTGAAGGGTTATAAACAAGCACATTTAATTACAGTATCTGGGAAAACAATTGTGGTATATGTTGGACAGTAAAATGACCTCCCAGTGAGAGAAGCTCTTTCATTACAGCTTGTTTAATTGTATTTTCTCAAGTCGGAAGTTATAGAAAAGTGACAATTTTAGTAAGAATAAAAATAAAGATAAATGCAAATTTCAAAATTGTGCATTTCAAATAGTGCCTTTTTATTTGGAGTACAGCTGCAAGATGTATGAAACCCTCTTGGAGAAAATTATGTCAAGATATGCTTTAAGTGGCTGCCTTTCCCTCCTGGGCATAAAAAAGAAGCAATGGAATAATGACTTATACAACGTATCGTGAGAGTATTAGAAGAAACAGAAAATATATTCCTTAAATTGTACCATAACTGATAAAAGCGGTAACAGTCATCTTTCATAAAACTTAGATCTTTTATTAAAACCAAAAAGGACTATGGGGGGGTAAATAAGGGAGACAGTATGCAGTCTGCACACATGGTGAACTTACGTGGTATAACCCATTTTCTCTGATTTGTGGTGGGTACACTACACATTTCAGTTCTTACCCATAACCATCTTGTATCTCATCTGCTTCACAGTCAAAACAATATTAGAAACTGATTTTGCTTTTATGTGGTCTCAGACTGTTCTTCCTGTCCACCTATCTATTGTAGTAGACACATGCTGAATGTCCCAAGAGAGACTAAAATTCCATCAGAGTTGGTTCAGCCGACAGTGGTTGATACGCTGCATGAATGCTTCTCTGAGGAGTCCTGTGAGTTTCTGGACAGCATAATGTTCAGTTTCTGGGCGGAAAATTGCAGTTTTCATCCTTCTGGATAGGGTGATTTATTTGCTGATTATAATCAGCTGCAGTATTCTTGCAGCGTGCAAGCAAATTGAAGCAGTAACTCTGGGAGGTGGGAATTTGCAAATTTGTCTTAGCCTTAACTCCAAAAGCCAAAATACAACAATATAAATGTGTGCACTGTTTCACTGCTGTTATTTTCCAGAAGTATCCATCTGCTTTGTTTTGTGGGCAGAGTTTGAATAGATTCGCGCTACCCCTTGTCCAATTTTCAGAGGGGCTGAAAAGCTTCCATTCCATCATAGCTTATAAATTCATTAAAGTACATTAATTTAGCACAGTCCATTGAAAACTTCCTGTCATAAGAGGAAGTATGTGACTGTTTAATTTAGAAAATTATTCTGCTTCTCTCATTCCTCTGTTTTCTCTCTCATGGACTGGACTAGACATAACTAGAGCTCAGTGGGAAGGAAAGTCATGGTTCACTAGGATTTTTTTTTTCTGCCTTAATTACCTTGTTCATCTCATACTATTATGTAGCTGTTATACTTTCCTCTCTTCACCAGTCTTCTGGACACACCAAACTAATTATTCAAACAGTATTGTGGGTGCTACTAGGAGAGTGTTTCTGAAAATATGTTAATTTCATAAGGAATAAAGGAGAGAAAAGGATGCTTCGGCCAATTTACTGTGGTCTGTTGGGGTTTATAACCAGTAAAACTTGATTCCAGTAGGAATATTCTTGATCAGGTTCTTCAGAAAGGAGAGACAGATCTTATTTCTGTAAGTTTTAGCCAAATATAAGTAAGTGACAAAATTGTTCCAAGGTAAAGGTAGATACTGACAGATTTACCGACAATAACTAGATAACCACCCCACCCCCCCAATTCAATACATTGCTTAACATGCTCTTTAAATCTGATATTGCCTTTGTAACCATAAATTTATTCTACCCTATGAATTATTTCTTTGAATAGGAATTTGAGATACTGTGTCAAATTTTCTGTCATAAGAGTACCTGCACTGTGTGCATTTGATTCAAGAGCAGCCTATTTTCTTTTGGTCTTGTTTATGGCCATTTTTTTCTTTAGCTGTATAATATAGAGATACATCACTAAGTATCTTGGAACATATTGCTTGCAACCTTAGGCATTAATAAAACCTTACATCTTATTCAAGAAAAATGTGAGCATAATTTGCTTTAGAAAAGGCCTCTTGAATTTTGCAGAAGCTCTAACTGGTACTTCTAGTAGAGACAGAAATCCTTAAAAAAGGTTTAATTTCTTTTAAAATGTAGGACTC
>NW_008237619.1:12535242-12542791 GCF_000691975.1 Corvus brachyrhynchos | reverse complement strand
TTTCCCTTCTCTGTTTCAATTTCTTTTAGTACGCAGCTATCCAAGTTACCTCCTCAGACCTATTTGTTTGTACTTTACACTGTCAAAATTAAATCCTTGAAATTTACTGCCCTATTAAATAGAGCCCTTAATGAGGTTACACTGCTGAGGGGAAGCTGCAGATTTTCAGTGCCTTACAGAGAAGGGCTATAGGTTGCAACTTGAGGAAGTCCATCTTGAAAATAAAACACTGCATCTCTTTTTGCAGAAAGCTACTTCAGCTGCCAACGCACAACTTTGAATTATATCACTCAGAAAAGTGAGGCCCAGTGTTGCTGATTGGCCTGCTTTCAGACCTGCTTCCAGTATTCATGCCTCTCCCACTGTTGTTCTTGAGTCTCATGGCTTGCTGTCCTCCTCAGCTGTATGTCTCATAAAAAGTCACCTAGAATTATTTGGACTAAAAGTAGCTACTGGTTTTCTACGTATATATCATTGGCTGTGGCCAGGGAATATCAGCAATAATTTGGTAAGGAACAGCTAGGGTCAAGGACAAAAAAACAGATCTGCAGGAAGAAGCCCTGAGATTGTACTTCAGCATACAATGCTCCAGAGATAATTGAAGTGTAAAGTGTGATCTGAGTTTAATAACTTCAAATGGCTGCACAAGTAAATAATTAAGAAGCTTTTTGTCTTTAAAAAGGGAGGAGCAGGGCACTCAGGTGAAGAAACAGAAATGTGTGTGCCTTTCAGATAACTGCTCATTATCATTTGGAAGTGGTCACCTCTGTTAAATAAATGTGCTTTAAAAAAATAAATGGAATCTGGCTATGCACCCTTGGCCTTGTCAGCCCACAAGAAAGGAATGTAAGTAGTTCGCTCTGGAAATAATTCTTTGATTACTGATTAGTAAGCCAGGTTGTGGGGGATGCATAATGCAATGGAGATTGAAGGAGGAAATGTGTCCCTGGTAATAGCACAGGGATGACCATCTCATCCCTTTGAGAAATGCTGATGGTTTTTACAGACTTGTATGAGATTAAGTAAGAAAACTGTGTTAAAATGAGCAAGAACACAGAGCAGGAAAAAAGAGAAAAACTTGATGTATTTACTGAGAAGAGCAAAGGGTATGATTTCGGCTGTCTAAAAAAGGGAGATCACTATATGGATCTGGTTAAGGTTTCTTGGAAAATTTTTAATGGGAAATAGTTGACTTTGTAAAGGGAAACAATAAATAGAGCACTAAGACTGTTATTCCTGGAAATATTTTCAGCAAGGCTGCAAGAAATATTTCCCAAGAAAATAATGTTTATATTAAAAGCAGGCTATTATATTTTTTTCAGGACACAAAAGTTGATCTGAAGGATTTAATTGTTGATTTTCAGAATTACCAGTGATTGTCACATTTGTGGAGTTTGGTTTGAGATGCAGTTCAGGAACTGTCACTGGTTGTGGGTTTTGTTCATTGGAGATGTAATTCTGGTTTTCTACCATTTGTACTATTTTTATACTGACGTATTTGGGGGAGAGGGCACTGCTGAGAAAATTATGTCTTCATTGAAAAAGAGTCAAGTTTATTATTATCTGTTCTCTTTTGAGAAAGTGGGCAATTCCTGCAGTACATCATAGCTCTGGAGAGTAGTTTGTTGTCAGATTTTAAAATACAAAACGAATTGAGTTCTTTACTGGTTAAAGTATACACAGAATAGCCTGAATTAATTGGAACTCTTTATATTTTTATTTCTTGAAATCCTAGTTAGATTTATTGGGTAACCTCCTTTAAAAAAAAATTTTAAAAATAAATTCAAAAAGCAAGCAGAATATTTCTCTAACAGTCTTACTCTTTTTAATGAAAATTGTGTGAAAAGTGATGCTTCTTTGAAAAAGGCACAATAAACGCTACCAAACACAATAGGAAGCTGAAAATTGTTTTGCAGATTTATGCAAATATGAGATGTCTCTTCTCTGTTTCCTTCCGTTTCATTGTTGAAAGCCACACAGGCTGTAACGCTCACTTTTTTTTTTAATAGCTCAGTCAGCAGTCATGTTCCTCAGGGATTCTTGCTGGGAGCAGTTCTGGTCAACATATTCCTTCATGACCTGAAGAAGGTGGTGAAGAGAAGTTCATGGGCAATGCTAAGTCCTTATGGGTAGCCAAATGCTATGCCACAGAAAGGAGCTCCCAAAGAACTCATAAAACAGAGTGGGCAGGCAAATAAGGGGTAGAAGAGCTTTAAATACTTCAAAACATCTAGGTAAAAGCAATCTAAACCTTCACACAGTATTGAGCTGAGTCACAACACAGGATAAAAGTCCTGGAGTCATCATTGGCAGCTCTCTGAAATCATTGGCTCAGCACAAGCAATTTTCAAAAAAGCCAGTAATATGTCATCATCACCAGGAAGGGTATTGTGAATAAGACAGAGATTATGTTTTGTCGCCATACAAAACCTTAGTGTGCCCATTTTTTGAATATTGGGTAAAGTTTTAGTGTCTACATCTCCAGAAGGAACTAATGAATTAGATATGATACAAAGAAGAGGAATTCATGCAGCAGGGGATAGAGTAGCTGCCTTAAGAAGGAAAAATTCAGAAGTCAGGGTTGCTTCAGTTTGAAGAGGAGAAGGCTGAGGTATATATGCAATCGAAGTTTACAGAATCAGAAAACCACTAAATAATCCAAATGTGGAATTGCTCACCAAATTGTGCAATATAAGAAACAGGTGGTATTCAAAAGTAGTAAACAAACATGGATACATTAGTGACTAAATTAAGGTATTTCTTTAAGCATCAGGTTTAAGCCTCTGGAGCTTGCTACTGCCTGTGGTTGTGAAGTGGGAGGTATCAGGTGGTTCAGAAAGGGATTAGACACATTCCTGGGGAACCTGGGTATGTTAGCAGGACTGGGCCAGGGATAATACCTTCTGATATTTCCTAGTCTGAAAATTATGGATGCTGGAGGACTATGAGGGGAAGATACTGTAGGAAGCAGTAGGCTCATGTGTTTGCCCCAGTTGCTGCTCCCAAAAACATGAGGCATGCATTGCCTTTCTTGTGATCCCGTATAGTTTTATTTCTTACATTGTTGTGTTTTGGTTATTTAATGAAGACATTTGCTTGCAGTTTTAAATGGACCTGCAGCAAGAAGCTGATGGAGTTTGTCTGGGAGTATGGCTTTTCCTGATTGTGATCCATGGATATTGCTCAGTGAAGGGAAGAGTAGACTGAGCCTTTATTCTACTGGTGTCATATATATCATCACGTCTTCCAGTTTCTTTGTATCAAATTCATGCAATCGATGTGATGGAACACTGTAGCTAAACGAGTAACGTTTGAGCAGATGCACCATGACCAACCAAAGGCAGCCATTACCTGCGCCTCTTGCCAAGTAAAACACAGTAGCTTAAACCGTGATTTAGTCTGACAAATGGTTTGTGGTTTAAGCCTAGAACCTCCTGATTGACACCCCAAGATACAGTCGGTTGCTGCAGTTTGGATGATGAACGTTAACACATTAGCCTTCAGTACTGAATTGTATTCCAGCTGAAATCTCTATCCTTTGGTACACTTTTACATAGTTTCTCACCATCTTATCAGGTTTTTTCTTCAGCATATTCAGCACTTTAATCTTACTTCGGAAGGGACTGTGTGTTTGAAGATTGGAAGTGAGTATAACGTGGTAGGACCCAGAACTGTGTATTCAACCCAACAAATGCTGTTTAGATCATTGGTGTTTTGGTAACTGATGTCATGTGAATCCACTGATCCAGTGAAATACACGTGCAGTCTTGGCTGCGAAAGCAACATCTGAGAGAGCTGAATCAATGACTGCATAGCTTTTAAAGAGGGTTCTTGTCAACACAAGTGCAACAGAGCACCATCTCCTCTCCGTCCGTGACTAGAAGAAAGAAATGAGAAACCACTTTGAGCCAGATGGTGATTCCTTCTAAATGAAATAGGAGTTCGGAGCTTAGTATTTTCTGTGAAGTTCATTTTACTCCGGGTATTTTGTTGCATTTTGTCTTGTGCACAGAAGATTGCAGGTCAAATAAGCATGAGGGAATTAATAAAAACCCTGAATCTGTGGGAAAGGCAGAAAGAAGGGAAAGAATCAACCTGAAATATTTCATGTATCTAACCACTGAGCTGTAGTCTGGAGGTCTTCTACATGGGTGACCAAAGTAGTCCAATGACTACTAGCTAGGAAATTACTATATTTAAAATGTGACAACAAAGGAATTGCAATTAATAATCCTACTAATTCTTACTTGTTAACAAACATTTTTTACTGCTTTCCATCTGGGTTGTTATATGATTTTGCAGGCATGAAGCTTTGAACATCTTTGAAACAGCATGCTCTTAAACATTCAAACCTGCCAGTATTGCAAAGAGTGAATCAAGTATGTAAGCAAAGGAGCAGAACATAGATCACCTTTTTCTTTTGATGATTATCACCTATATAGCTAACTAAAAACACCCAGAGTGACAAGAAAGAAATTGAAGTAGAGCATATGCATCAGCAATGCTTGCCTCTTTTACTAATCCTAAAATGAATATTTGAAATGCAGAAGCTGAAGAGTGTATTTCAAGAAGGTAAACATGGGCTTATCCAACATTGGTTGTTGACACAACACATTTCTTGTCTCTGCCTCTGGAAAGTCTTTCTCTTAGCAGGAGGGCAGCAATCACTCTGTCTGTCATCTTTCTGAAACTATTAAAATTTCACTGTCACCACAGTTTCCCCAGAATATTAAATAAAATGTTTGTTCTATGAGCTGAAGTGGGATTTTTTTTTTATCTTTTTAAACCACCCTTGTAGCAAAGGATATGTATGCAGAGGCCTGATCCTCTTTCAATTGCAGGTCAGTATTGGTTTTGATAGGATTGCAGAATGAGGGCCAAATTAAGCCACAATTCAGGCTGTGCTGCAGTTGACTTCAGCTATTATTCCTGTTTTGCAGACAGGTCAGGTGCAACCAAAGCCCTGACAAGCCCTTCACCTAGACCCTCCACCCATGTACTTTCTGTGCAGTTCCCCAGAACTCCACTTCAGCTCAAGCTCCTGTGTCTTCACCTGAACTACATCACTATGTCCTGTGCTCAACCCTATCCCTGCTGCCCCGAGTTTCTCACTGGCTCCCTGGATTGTCCTCAGGTGTGACTAATTCTGTGACCTTTGTGTGTCTGCTGGTCACCAGACTGTCACTGCCATCACCCTTACCCTATCAGTGCATTGTCCTGGTCAGGGAGACAACTGTTCCTGCCTGGGTTGTGTCTCTTTGCAGCCACAACCTTGTGGAGCAGCCCAGCTCTTCATTTTCCCTGGCAGTTAGTTTGAGCTTCTGTGAAGGACCTGTGGGTAGTTTGCTGCCAGCCATGCTGCAGTGCAGTGTGGCTCAGGCAAGGACTGGGGCAGTCTGGCCTGAGCTTAAATGGGGTTCCTGGAGCCATGTGCAGAGGGAATGCCTGTAAGGCTCAAGTGAGGCTGGTGAGGACAATTAAGGGAAATCTGCATTTGGGACTCTGACGGAGAAGAAATAAAGCTTGGGTAACTTACTGCCACTGGAAATGAGAAAAGCAAAGAGATTTTTTAACTATTTAAGTATTATCTGAAAGTGTGGAGAGGCTGTGACACAGTGGCAAGCAGTTGGTTAGTTTATATGTCTGTTCAACTCTGCTATTGCTAAAGCATTTTCTTTCTTGTTTAGAATATGAGTGGATAGGATCAAGAACCTTGCTCTACTACTTTAATGTAGAGCATTCAATCCTGGCAATGTCCAAAACTTTCCATTAGCTTGTCACTTGACCTTACTGAAAAAGTAATATACAGAAATAAATGGTTTTCTGGTCTTTGATACTATTTATTCTTATTGACTTTGAGAATATATGCATATAAAAGAAGAAGATTTAAATAGATTCTAACTTCATACTTTCAGGTTCCTGAGCATGCAGAACTTGCCTGGATTCTCGGGTGCTTAACTAATGTGCCACGTCTGCTACGTTTGCCCCAGTGGAAGGTATGGACAGTTTGGTAAATTGAAAAGAAATCTATGGGAATTCAGTAGAAATGTTGTCCTGGCAGTACTTGTCATCTCTGAAGTACCAACTGTACCTTGGTTATCCTTGCTTTAGGTTTAAGTAGTTCTGTACTCCTGTGGTGGAAGGGGGAAAACGTGTCTCTCCAGGTTTGTTCCTCTCTGAACGTTTTCCTGCTGGAAGCTACAGAATTGTGGTTTTGGCAGAGACTTGCTGAAACTGTACTAAATATGAGGTTTGTTTAGTGTTGTTAAACTGATTTTGCTAGAATGTTCAGTGTTATTTCAATGTTTATTTAATAATGCAAATGTAATGCAAGATATTGCAGTGAAAACCATGAGCCTTGCTGATTAAGGAGTTCCATAAACAGCTTTTCTTTTTCCACTATAAAGAGTGGCTGCTCTGTAGATTTTATGGAAGAGTGTTCAAAAGAGGCATATGTTTGAAGAGGAGTATAGAAATTACAAATATTAAAAATGTGCTGAGTGATAGTGTATCTTAAATGTTTGCCTTTACAAGTTTCAAATGTTCATCTTCTTAATCTTGGTGCTGCATCAGCATGACTGCATCAACAGAGTTCTTGCATTTAATTTCCTTGTATTTTATTTTGACATTTAGTAAGCGGAAAAAGAAAAAGACAGGAGAGAGAAGTATCTGAAAAAAAAAACCAAAACCAACAGCTTAAGAGCAGTTTGGCTTGCAGAGTTCAGAGCTGTCTTAAATACCTCCAGATGTTTTCTTTTTTCCTGTTTTCCTTCTTAATTAAATAAAACCAGTAAAACTTAAATACAGCAACCAATGTTAATGCATGGCATAGATTAAAGCAAACCTTTTCAAACCTGAGGTTCTAAAGTTAAGCTCTTAAATCCTACTTTGGCTAGATTGACTTTCCAGACCTACAGATAGGTGTTACAGGTGCTGAGCTTTGCAAATTAGGTTCCCTGAACCCTAGGCACCTAGAGATGTAGACAGAATACAGGATCTGTAGGAGAGAGTGAGACAAATCTAAATATATTTGAACAGTCTTAATGAAATAATTAAGATTTCAAGGGGCTTAGTATATTTAACTATTGCTAAAAGTGAAACATAGATATGCCATTGCTAGAACAGAATTAGTGTGTGTAGCCTGTCTTGATCTAGATGATCCGTATCATGGAGCAGTAGAGGACTTGAATGCTTTGGGTGGATTGTGCAGAGCAGTGTGAACTAATTGAGACAACACTGAACTCTGCCTCTGTAGTTCTGGGTTCTCCCAGCTGTCACTGGCTGTCCTGGTGACTGTGTGTGATCACTGTGTCTTGATCTCTTTTCTGTGAAACATAGGTATTGATACCTTTTTATACCTCCATTACAAAGCATTTCAAAAATGTATTGCTGAAGATGCTGTTTAAAAAGTAGGTTTGTGTGTAATGTATAAGTGTAATAACTCAGCCTGATGGTTTTGCATTTGAAGTAATTTCCATTAATAGGGTTGCAAACAGAAAGCAAAAGAAACCCTATGTTCCCTTCTCAGTAGAATATCAGAACAGTGTAG
>NW_008237619.1:12527779-12535207 GCF_000691975.1 Corvus brachyrhynchos | reverse complement strand
TGGTAGGGAAATTCATAAATACAGGAAAAAAACCAGAATGTTAAGGAGTGGATTTTACATGACACTGTCTTCTGTAGAGCTGCATAATAAATTACTCAACTGGTCAGAATTCTAATTAAGTAAAATCACAGACTTTGATACCATTAGTCAAAAGTATGATTCTTCTCTGTTTTTCTTTTTCAAACAGATGAAGCGTGCCAGCCAGAATCGCGAAGGAACTGTTGGTTTGTTGACTTACCCTGTGCTTCAAGCAGCAGATATTTTGCTGTACAAGTAAGAGGCAGAATGTGAGCCCATGGGCAATGTCTGTTCAGCTACACTGGAATGAATGTTTGTCAGGTCAACATGCTAACTTATTAAGCAGGGGAGCTGCGTGTGATTAGATCAGAAGATTGGAAATGGACAGACTCTCAAGTGGCTGGTTGAAATCTAGCCTGGTTAAAAAGCAACTGACAGGGCTGTAAAGAGCAACAGCTGGTCACATGAAAATAATTCTTAGGGAATTAAAACAGACTGAGGTTTAACATATTACATGTTCACCCACACTTCTTTTTTTTAAGTAGTTTTGCTTCATTTTGTCTAGTGCACTCTAGAGATACTTAAACTGTCTCTATGTAGTATACCAGTATTAGTGGGGGATTCTGCATAGGCCAGTTCATACTGATGAAAGAAAGTAATTTATTGACTGCATCTTGTAGTACCTGGGCTGGTTCAGTTTCCTCTGTGTTGTACTGTGTGCTACAATGGAAATAGCCCCTAATAAGGGACTGGTGACTCAGCATGCCTAAGTCTGTAGCCTAGCTGGTAGAATTTGTAGTGCATTGTCATGACTGGTTGTATTTCATAATATGATTTAAACTGTCTCAGTAAGTAAATGTTAGAGACAGTGCACCATGTAGGAATTGTTTTATGTTCAGAGCATACATACTTTGTGGCATTGCTCTGAAGGAAGTTGTGTGTATTGATTGGGACAGAGAAGTAATACAGGACAGAGTAACCAAGATTGCCCATTTATGAGTTCAGAAAAATGTTATCTAGAGAAATTTCATGTTAAGTGATCATAGTAGTGAAAACAGAAGACCAGGAGATAGTATTTCTAATTTACCTGAATTTTAACTAAAAATAATGGGAAGCAAGCAGAAGTCAGAATTAATTTGAGTATTATAATGATTTTATTTGAAGTGAGTCCCATTTGATTGTCAAATATTTGAGTGATTTGAGTGTCAAATATCTAAGGGTGAAATTTAGCCAACTTTATCAGAAATCACGTTGTTTTGATTGAGCTCAACCATGTCTGTCTCTTCCATCTCTAATACAATCAGGTGTTTCATCTTTCCTTAGTAAAGCCAGTGGTTTGTTGGCTACTATCTGTATTAACAGCAGGCTGTCCACACAGAGCACAAAACAAGGAAGTGAAAGAGAAACAATACCTCTTTGAAGAAATTTGTCTTAATATCTTTAATAAGAAATGTTTTAATGCAAACAAAATAATATAAGGAACAAGAATTAGGGAGAAATGGAAACACAGGAAGGGAACAGCAGTCATGAAGAAGAATTTAGAGCTGAAGGAGAGGGAGAAACAGTAATAACTCAGATGAACCAAGGATCAAAGAGACAGGAAAATGGACAGAAGGTAAATACATGACAGAAAGGAGTAAAAATAGCACCAGAACAGAAATATATAAAAAAAAAAAAAAGCCAGCAAGGAAAAAGGCAAAGTATCATGCAGAGGTTTTATAGAGATAATATGTTTTCTGTTTAGTGGCAAACTTTATGAATATGGAACCATTTTTGGCATATGGAAACATTTCTTTTGACCTGCGTAGAGTATATTGATTATGGTAACTGATTTTCTCTCAGTTATAGGGCACTGTGATTTCCTATTGCCTACTGTAACTGTTTTTAGGTTGCCTTGCTGTCTGATTGGGAATAAAGGTGGACAAATTGATGCCTGGATGTCAGCCCAGTAATTCAGAATTGGAAGGAAAGAGTACCGTGTTGATCTGAAATTTTCTGGGAACTTAAAAGATGCATAGCGGACTTCCTTACTTTGGAACATGTCCAGTATTCAGAGCTGAATACCCCATAAGCCGTAGAAAAAAAAATCTTCTGGGGGATGGGAGAGTAATCAAAAGCTGGCAAGATTTCAAGTCTGCCTCATCTAAAAGAATCATACATTTTTAGCAAGTATGATTAACTGTGGGAAAGAATCACCAGGGGAAGTAATGGATTCTTCACCTCCTCATGTCCTCTGATGCAGATTGTGTTTCCCTCCAGAAGTGTATTCAAGCCATTGAGTTCAGTACAGAAGATCAAATTATCCCTTGAATCTAGCAGTTCTAATCCTCTAATAACACTTGTGACAATAGAGGCACTGGACCACATGATTTATACAACTGTGATGAGGAAGAAACACTCTCTTCTTTCCTTCCCTTGATACATCCTCAGTACTGACTCCTCAACAACAGTTATGTTTTCCTGAGACTCGACATGACAAGGTGCTTGCACTTTATGCCCTGCAGATCTTTCTTACTTTGTTTGCACACTATAACGTGTGCTCTTTGATCTCTAAAGAGACAGCAGGAGATGCTACAGAAACCTTTCTTTGAGTTGAGTTTAATGAGTTGCTCTTACAGGTATCTTTGCCATATATGTCTTCAGAAAGGGCTGTTTTTGCCCTTGGGTATGTGCTTCAGCTCAGCACAAAAAACAGACTCATCCTTGAATATGGTCAGTTTGGGATCTTGTTCCCACAGCACCTATATCTAGCTGGGACTGAGTATTTGGCTCCATCTGGCCCTCTGTCATGGCAGAAGCTGTGACAGTCTTGAGTAACATTTCAGCAGAACCAGAGAGCTTTGCTGAGTTTCCTGTATCTGTCTTTTATTAAAAGGTCAACACGTGTTCCTGTTGGAGAAGATCAAGTCCTGCACCTGGAACTAGCCCAAGATATAGCACAACAGTTCAACAAGAAATATGGAGAATTCTTTCCTGTGCCCAAAGCCATTTTAAGTGAGCTGGTCTTGGTCATTTTTTTTTCTTTGACTGCACTTCGAGGTTGAAGATGGATTTAAATATTGTGGAAATAGTTTCAGGGACCAAGAAAAGGGGGCAAACTGATGCTAAGGGAGTGGAAAATTAAAAACTGACAACAAGAGACTTTGGCTGTGAAATTGAACTCCCAAGATAGATAAGGCTTTAGAAATCCCTGGTAGAGGAATGCACGTGATGTCTGGTATTCTAGTGCAGGGGGCCAGATGCACTCTGCTGTTGCCAGTCAGCCTTACTCTTCAAGTATTGGACTTTTTAAAAGCAGGGTCTCTGTTCCATGCTGCTCGTTCAGGAGACATGTAAGCAGTAAAGCAAGAGACCTCCAGCAGGCAGAATCCTTCAGATTCTGAGTGGTAGATGTTTACATTAAGCATGCTGAACAGCCTGTTGGTATACAGTGTATATGTATGTACAGAGCTCCAAATTTTAAGGGTGTTTAATATATACTTGAATATTTCAATATGTGTCTGTCACAGAGATCAAAACTTTGTGGTTTTGATCTTAGACTCAGGAAGACTTATAAGGAAAATCTTGGCAGCCATTTTTGAGCTCTAAGGTCATAGGCCGGGGGTGAGGAGGAGTCAGATGGCGCAAATGGCATGTTTGTTAAGAAACGTGAAGAATTGGGCAAGGATGAAGCATTGCATCTTTGTTGTAAGTAATGTAGAGGAATGCACAGCAGAGACCTTCGCCCCCAAAAGGGCAAGGAGCTCTCACCTTAGAAAAGACAGGCGGTAATAAACCTTTCTCAATTTTCAAGCCTCAGTGACAAAAAATGGTGTTAGACCTAGAGTGGAGTTTTGAGAATATTAGGTATTGCAAACTCTGCAGTTCCTAATTGAGTACTAAGCACTATAAAGAGGAGCTGAGTGTTGTTTATGATGCAGGTGAGACTGTTTACCATTAAATAAAAAGCTCAATTTGAAAAAAAGAAAAAATTCACTTTGCTCCCAAGAAGCATTCCTTCCTAAGCTCACAAGTATATGCAAACCAACAAAATCTCCTACATGGATGGGAGAAGGTAGGGACCTATTCAGATTTACCTGGGCTCTTTCAATTTTACAGAAGAGAGACAGACTCTTCCAAAAGGTGATTTCAGAACAAAGCAGTTTCTGGGGCAATCTGAATTGTATGCTGGAGAACCTTTATCCTTTCACTGAGTACATAAGCCCTCTATGAGCAGTATGCAGGTAATTTAATTGGCTGTATTAGGTGTCTAAAAACAGTGCTTTACCTCTAACAGAGCTGGTCAGTGTTGAGTTAGAGAATTTTAATAACTGTCTTTACTGAGATTTACCAAGAGATTTTGAGTGGTAGAGTTTCCTGAAATAAGGAAATTAACTGTTACAGGGGTTTTTTTCTTCAGCGGATTTAACCTGTTTCTCCACTACTCAGAACCTTTCAGTAATGTGCAATAATAGAAGGGAGGAGAAATTTGGGGGGGGGAAATCAGCATGTAAGGTACATAAAATATTAGGAGTTGACCCAGCAGAAGTTCCTTCTTCACGAGGATGGGAGAGATGGAACAGGTTTCATTCAGTTTATAAGAGGAGAAAGGTGGCTTCTTAGAAGGACAGGAAGAGTGCAAGAACTAAACAAGAGCACACATGATTGTGCTCACAATTCATTTTTGAGCAAGGATAAACAACTTCATCATATGGCTGCACATTTTTCTTAGCAATTGTCATAAGAAACCATTGTCTGTGTTCATAACTTTTTTTTTTTTTAAGGTACGACAAAGAAAATAAAATCCCTCAGAGATCCAGCAGTGAAGATGTCCAAGTCAGACCCACAGAAGTTAGCTACTGTTAACATAGCAGACAGCCCTGATGAAATAGTGCTGAAATTTCGCAAAGCTGTGACTGACTTTACCTCGGAGGTGACCTATGACCCCACCGCTCGCCCCGGTGTCTCCAATCTGGTGTCCATTCACGCTGCAGTAACGGGGCTTAGCATCAAAGAAGTGCTGCACCAAGCCACTGGTCTTGACACTGCTCACTACAAAATGGTGGTAGCAGAGTCAGTTATCCAAAAATTTGCACCTATCAGGAATGAAATCAAGAAACTCCAGGAAGACAAGTCCCATCTGATAAAGGTTTTAGAGGATGGAGCAGAGAAAGCCAAAGAACTGGCTGCTCCTATCTATCAAGAAATAAGGAGACTGGTGGGATTTCAATAGAAGCTGCTGAGTAGTCACAAGGACTTTTGTATCATGGGATAGAGGTTTTTTTATTTGTAACAAAATCATTTATTAATTATTAATATTTTTGGTTTGAAACAAAAGCTTTTTTTTCCTGGAAGATCCAAGGAGAACATTGGAGGTGATTGCACTAAAAAATGTCCATGAAGCCAGATACTTCCAGTGGGACCATCATTAAGCTTGTCTGGTTAGTCAAAGAGGGAGAACAGAAGCAATCACAATTCACAAAGAAATTGTGCAAAACCAGAATATAAGGTTGGCTGTGTGGGTTTTTGGATTTTTCCATTGACCACTACAAGAAGCTGAAGTGTAGGCGAGGTGATCAGAATCTAGCAGAAAGATATGTAATCCTCTCAAGAGCATATTTGGCTGTGTATGCAATCTTGTACAGATGGACAGTTCACCCTGTTGGGGGTTATTCAGCTTTGATATGGTGATTGAACATGTTCTTGGATAACCAGAATAAAAGCAGAGACTTAAGAATAAATGCTCAGGGTGATGAAGAGAGAACGTACTGCTTCTCCCTATAGTGTCTTCAAATTCAGTGTGAATTTTCTTTTTGTATCTATGTAGTTTGTGTGAAGTGAATTTCACTTCTGCCATTTGTGCCATCCTGCTGGTCAGGTCTAAGGTATTTCAGTGAGAAATGACATGTGCTCCAACTGCTCAGATTTCATCTGCTGTTCTGTTTAGCAGGATTTTCAGTTCAGCATCAGGTCTAGGATTGCTTTAAAAAAGGTGTAGGGGGAAAACATAATGCTAAATCAAAGAAGTCTTGGGTTGAGAATCAAAGAACTCTACAGAGTAAAGTTTACAAAATTCTTTCTTTAGAAAATTGTGCCGAGGTCAGAGCCAGAATATAGTTAAATAGATCTTTATGGACTCTTCACTACTGAGCCTTGAGAAAGTGTCGTGGTGGGAGAACAGTGTTAGCCTGCCCTGATCTTGGGCCTCACAAGATCCACAGACTGGGACCCATGGGTTGTGGTATTTGTTGGGGAGTGTGCAGCAAAGGGGAATTGCCAAAAGGAGACACCATGTTCTAAAGAGGGGTAGTAGCACATGTTAAAAGGTAATGAAAGCCCTACTGGTCTTGTGCCAGCATATTTAACTGTATTGTTACACTTCATGGTGCTGTGTTTGAAACTGCTGTAGTGTAATGTAAATTGAGTTAATCCTGTACTCTGGCAGCTCATAATCACTCTATGCCTGTGGCATTTGTCATGTGGGATTGCAGTCTTATATGACTGAGTTAGTAAAACATGGTGGGGGTGGAGGGGGCGTGTTTCTACATAGTACCATTGGTTGGTTGGTTGTTTTGGGGTTTTTCTAAAAAGCAGTATTTAGTTAATTATAGTATGTTGATTCAGAAAGAAATATTTAATTTTCCAAAACATAAAGCTGAGAACTGAGCATCTCCAGATCTGTGATGTGACCTGTATTTATTTGTTATGAATCTGAAGAAGAGAACTGCCATGCAAGAACTTGACGATGACAGATTTTCTAAAATTAGTCAAGACTAAAGAAGCAGAGTGGATGAAGACAGACTGATTGGAACCAAAGTCAGTATTGTCAAGCCTCAGGTAATGTCCTCTGGAAATAATAAGTATATTCAAGAATTGTCCCTGGTTTTAAATAAGCTGTAGTGGATAAGGAAAGGACACGTTATAACTGTGCATATTTACGTAGTTTTAAAAAACTTTTGTCAGTGTTTAACAGCTGCATTAGGACACTAAGACAAAAAATAAAGGCACACAATTACTGCTGCTTACTGACTTGGCATAAACTGTTTGTTGTGGCACTTTTTAATATAGGTTGATTTCTGCAAAGGTCCCACAGTCACAGTATGTTCCTTAAGAGAAGCAAACACTGTGCTCATGAAGACTCTGAAAATCTTTAATACTAGTGTGTCTAGTTTCTACCCTACCTCTTTTTCACTAGCAAAGATAGAAGTATATATTCAAGAGACAAATCATAGTTTCAAGGTCTCTTTACACTTCTAATACTCAAATCACCTAATATATAAAATTGCCATTCAACACACCTTCTTTGCAATGGAAGGAAAATAGGAGCATTCATGGGAGGGGTTGATGCCAACAGGTAATTTTGGTTTGTTGCTTAAACTGTTCTGAGCCATCTTTCCAAAACTGTTAGGTTTTTTTTCAGAAAATTGTGTA
>NW_008237619.1:12521724-12527741 GCF_000691975.1 Corvus brachyrhynchos | reverse complement strand
TAGGGAAAGCAGGAAGAAAAAACTTCAAAAGAGCCTTTTTCTTTGGGGTGGATGTTTATGACATTACATATTTAGCTGTGTTTCAATCAAATTCACTAATTTGCCTTTTTTTAATTCAATAATACATTGGGAGTTTTCCCTTCCCTTTCTCCTATCAGTCACAGTTTTTTCTGCAAAGGTAACCATCTTGGTATTGAGGTGGTTTAACTGAGCTTGAAGCAGTGAGTTGATTCCAAGCTACTCTCCCTTCTTCTATGTCCCTGTTTCCTCCTGAGAATGTTTTTATAAGCACCCATTCTATATAGGGTTTTGTGGCAACGTTTAGTAAGTAGTGCAGATGAGTTAGAACAGCTGTTTAGAGAGCAATTGCTGAGAAGACCTGATGCTTTATATTTCATGATTATTTGTTTCACACTAGTGCTGGGGATTTAATTTTGTTTGCAACGAAGTAGGTGCACTCCTGAAATGTGTTTTCATAGGGTTTTTTATCCAAATCATATTCTCTAAGACTTCTCTGTGATGTCAGCTGAAGTGCAGCTGGTGGGGCGTTTCTGCAGGAGCACACTCCTGATCCCACTGCAGTGTGGTACAGACATGCCCTGTGGTGTTGTGGAAGTAGTTGTAAGGTGTTCTTCCAGGACAGGGTGGGAAAAAGGTCCAAGTACATCCTTCCTGGCTGAAGTAAAAGGAGTCAAAAGGTGGAGGGGTATCCTTACCCCTTGCAGTGTTGCTCACTGAAGAAAAGGAAGCAGAAACAACGATCCTTTATTTAGAGTGTGTTGGTAATTTGTGCCGTGGACTCAAAATCTCCTCTTTTGCCGTTCCTATGTTACTGCAGCTGATGTCCTGCAGATCCCAACCACTGCATATGTATTGGGCATGGCATCTCCTGGTAAGACTCACCTTTAGAGATAAAACATCAACTCCACAGTGAATAACTTGCAAAGATCTAACGAAAACACTTGAGACATTTATTTTTGCGACTAGTTATTCCTAGGAAATCATGATATCACATAGTGAGTGTCAGCTCTGTGCTTTTCAGTTTAGAGTGCGGAGTTTACTGAGAATTTTAGATTCAGGAACAATGTTTTCTTCAGCAAAGATTCCAAATGATGGTTGGCCCCATAAATTAACTCTAGGACTACTCCAGCATACATCCCTGCCTCAAATATCTGGAGTGCATGGATATTGTTCATTATACTGGAATTTGATAGTAACTTAAAGATGTGGTTGAAGTATACTTAGTTTTCAAACACCATGACCTGGCTTCTCAGATTCCCCAGAAGGCTTTCTGCATAGTTCTGATTCAGTGTGTGTTTATCTACAACCAATTCAAGCAAAGTTCCTTTGCAGGATTATGGCTGCATCCATTAAAGGTTAGGGAATTCCTAAAAGTGAGCTGAAAGTCTAAGGAAGGACAGTGAAATGGGATCCTTGGGGACTGACCTGCCTCTAAATGTTTTGGGAACCATAGGTTATCAAAGCAAATGTTTTCTTATCCTTGGTTAGGGCCATGATCCTGACAGCAATATAGCAGTAAATACTGCTGATGAAAGTGTGTTCTTTCAGCGGTCCAGCTTGGTTAGATTTATGTTCAGTACAACAGATGGATCTTTCACCATTTTGATCTGTGCATTTAAGCTCCTGGATGGTGCCTACTCATTTGTTTATGACTGATGGACTGCTGCACAGAGATACAGTCTAGCAAGCTGGCATAGGAAGTCTAGTGGAAAAGGGTTTTTGTTCAGGAAATACATTATCTCTTCTTGACAGGAAAACAGAACTCCTCTTTCTGCTGTATTGGACTGTCTAATTTCCTTGAAATTATTTGATCTGTTCATTCTTTCTGGGTAAATTTGACAGTAGCTGAAAGAAGAATGTCAATGTATTGTGTAGTCAAAAGCCTTAGAAGGATCCAGACATCTCTCATCTTTTCAGAAGTCCCTTACATAGTGGGACTTTATTGTTGGCATCAGCCAGTTTTGGGGAAAATGCTGCAGCAAAATGGTAATCATATATGACGTTAATTTATCTGCTTAAAGCTTTTGTGGTTTGGTTTGGGTTTTTTTAGCTCAGTAGCCTGTGAAAGAAGACTTTTTAAGTATTGAATTCCCAACCAAGCTTTTTATCACATAGTCCTGTCCAGATGACAGCCGAAGAAATGGAAAAATCTCTTTTTTCTCACAGAAGATTCTGCACTGATTCTCACTGTCTTTTCTGTTGTTCTGTTGGTTGTGCTAATGGTCATATTGTGGAAGGTTTGACAGGTAAGTATTTATTCTGTGTCAATAAGAAGTCATTTTACCTGCAACAGTCCCATTTTATTATGGAAATGGAAGATTCACTGATTATTTCACTCATAGGCTGCAGCCTTGGTGTCACAATTATTTTATATAAAACAAAATGCCAACCTCCTGCACAGGTACAGTAAACAGTTTAACACCTGGGAAGATTTTTTGCCACTGTTGTAAACTGCTGTCACAGAACACCATGACTGAAGATGAGATTATCCACTACAGGAATGGTCTCGTGCTGCCTGAGGACATAAAATTAAGCACTGGGCTTAGTGTCTGTTGTGCTGTCGTGCTCTCAGCACTCCAACATGGCTGTGAGACGGAAACAGAGCAAATCTGTGCCACACCAAAAGGTTTGATCAGTTCCAGATGTGCTACATTTGCTGTATCTGCAAGACAAAATGTCAAGGCAAGAGTTCCAGAACCAAAATCCTTAAAAGTTATTAAATGTTTGGGAGTAACAGCATGCTTGTAAAGCTTGGCTTATAAAGCTATGATAGCAAGGTCTTAGCCTCATTCATATGGCTGACATGAGCAGTCAGTCACACAGCTGAGTGTGATGGTGGCATAAGGTAAGCCGTCTGCTTCCTCAGTACAATAATGTAGAGACAGTATGAGTCTAATTTGGGGGGTTACTGGATTAACCCTCACAGGTGGGAAGTAATAGCTCATGGCAGAGCAAGGTAGTACCAGATCTCTCTTGCGTCCTAAACCATTCTGAAACCAGATGCTCACAGTTCAGGTGTGGACTTCAGGTTGTGCAAAGCACAGGCAAGGTGCTGCATGGACAGTGTCACTTGTCCCACATGTTATTGTATCTATGACTCTGCAATTGCTCCAATTTCAGTTTGGTGTGACTTTATTGTCATCCATCAATGTGAAATGATGGTCACGTGCTGATAAAATTAATGGAACTTCTATTTGAAACACTGGCTATATGTTCTCTACTATCTTTGGTGAAAAGTTCTTTCCTGATGCCCCAGGATTTATAGAAAGAAATTGTTAAGCTGAATACAGATGAAATTTATCAAAACAAGGCTGCTCTCTGGCATCATCCAGACTTTCTGGTGTAGGTGGTTTCTGGCTTCATTCACCCTGTTTACCTTCATGCTTCCTCCCCTAAGCCACATCCCTGAGTAAAGTAAAATCTGTATGTTGAATGTTGCAAGACTGACTTTTTATTGTGACTGGAAACAGTTTTTCAAATATATTTCAAGAGTCTCTTCATGGTGTTTGCTGAATGAATAACAAAGATTTCAATAAGTGCCTCTTGAGTATTTAAGCCACGAAAGATCTGTGAGTGGGTTGGGGCTTGCTCTGCCCACACTTACTCCTTCATGGCCTGTCTGGCAGATGTTCCCACAGCAAGAATGGGAAAAAGAGCAATTTTCTCCTTAGGCTTGTAGGCCAAATGTAAACTGCAAGTGGCAGTGTGTCATCCATTATTTTTAGGCAGCCCTCATGAACTTGCTCTTAGTGACATCACTGTTTGCACGCCCCCAAAGTTGAAATTGTGTGGATATTATGGGGGGAAAACCACTGGATGTGAACAACTAAACCCATTTCTGTCCCAGAGCTGATGCCTTTGTTATGCATGCACGTTGGCACACGGCGAAGAAGGGCCTTGCTGCTCAGGAGAGGATTGCTGCTGCCACCATTGAGACAACTGATCCAAACTGTGAGACTCCTGCCTTACGTCCACCAACATGAACCCCCCTAGAAGGAAACTGTGAAGTGGATGAATTTACTGTGTACACTGCATGAGTGCTGCAGGTTGTGTAGTGTTGGTGTGACCTGTTGGGAAAGTATGATTTTGGTGTTTAATAACCATTGCCAAAACAGCCCAAGGATGTGCTGGGATTCTGAAGATCTCGAATCTCTTATGAGGAAAGGCTGAGAGAGCTGGGCCTGTTCAGCCTTGAGAAGAGATGTCTGAGAGGGGACCTCATCAATGTCTATAAGTATCTGAAGGAAGGGTGCCAAGAGGATGGAGCCAGACTTCTCGGTGGGGCCGAGTGCTAGGACAAGAGGCAATGGGCAGAAACTGGAACACTGGAAATTCCACCAGAACATGAGGAAGAACTTCTTTACTGTGCAGATGCACTAGAACAGGCTGCCCGGAGAGGTTGTGGAGTCTCTCTCTCTGGAGGTACTCCAGAACCATGTGGACACAGTCCTGTGCCATGTGCTCTGGGATGACCCTGCTTGAGCAGGGAGGTTGGAGGAGCTGGCCCACTGTGGTCCCTTCCAACCTGACCCATTCTGTGATTCTGTAAATTCAGATGTGTTCCTGATTTGTATGTGGGTTGTTCTGGCTCCTCTGAGGATGAAATGTGCTTTTGTGGGGGACTTATATCTAATGGGCCTAATTCCTACAGAGTTATTGTTAAAATAGGCTTCAGAGTTCCAAAATATCTGTATAGTGTAACAACAAAATTGAAGTGATGAGCATTGCTGCTCTTTTAATCCACTTCGGTTACCAGCATTACACACTGGCAGGAGTAGAAACTCCACTTTTTTTCTTCTTTAAGCCAACCAGGTTCTGACTCAAAGGGCTTCGCTCTACTTTCTGTTTGCCTTTGAGGAGATGGATTAGCTGAAGTGTGAATGTTCATTAGCTTTGTGGCTTATGAGGATATTTCAATAAATCTTGAGTGATTTGTCGAGGGAGATCTCTGGGTGGCCTGAGAAGATGGATGCTGCAGGGTTTTGGGGAGGATGTTTTACCTCTCTTAAGTTAGAAAAAAACCCAAGTATAATGTTCTTGCGGATGAGAATTAAATAAATAGAGAACATTGAATATTCCTTATCAGCTTTATTGAATGTTTTGCTATGGCTTCGTAGAAGACAGCAAAATGTGCATCGTCAAGGCCATTTTGGTATATTGTTTTTCATCTGATCTGAGTTGAGTTTATTTCTTTGTTGCACTTGAGCAGGATGCTTAACTTTGAGTAGGATGCTTTGCCTCAGTTTTCTCACTATAAATGAGGCATAGGAGACTTCATTACACAGATATTGGGAGGCCAAACTAGTATTTGTGAAGCATTTTGAGCCTTCTAGTTGAAGATGCTCTCACTTGGCACTGAGTTACAGTATTTTTTCCTGAAGTGCTCTTTTGGTGATGCTTATGGTGTAAGTAAACGTAGTGAGAAGTGCTGGAGGGCAGATAGTTCAGTACAGAGTAATAAATGCATTTAGTAAAAGCATCCAAGTTGTGTGCTTCGCAGAAACCTGTAGGCTGTTGATTTCTAACTTAATACTCTTTGTTGTGCTGCAAAATGCTTGAAAATGACCCAAAAGAAACTTGAACCACAGGCTCTACTGCAGTTTCTCGATCTTTGTCTCCTCCTTGCAGTGTGAACACAAGGGTCTCTCCAAGTATCTAATATCAAAAGGAAGGTAATTCTACTACAGGGAAGGGGGAAAAAATTACTAAATTTCCTGAATAGTAAACAGTTTGGGTTGGCCTTTGAGGTTTTTTTAGGAAGCTGGTCTCTCTGTTCTTGGGCCTTGCACTGCTGGCGGATATCTCGAGGATGGGACACCCCTGCCTGCTGTTGTTGCGGGCCTCTCCCCGCTCCCCACCTCGAAACAAGCGGCCAGCGGAGAGAACTGGGAAAGTGTCGGGGAAGGTGTGGCAGGAGTGGAGCAGCGGTGGGAGAGCCTTGCTGGGGCTCCGTGGGTGGGAAGGAGCTTCCCCAGCGCGGGGGGAGCCGCGGGGGC
>NW_008237619.1:12513906-12521668 GCF_000691975.1 Corvus brachyrhynchos | reverse complement strand
CCCGGCCCGGCTCCCCGCGCTCCCCAGCCCAGCCCGCCGCCCTGCTTCCTCGCGGCACGGGGCCGGGAGCTGCTTCTGCCGGTGTCCCGCTGCCCTGACCGGGACGAGGGAGCGGGTTCAAGGAGACTTTCAAAGCTCCGAGCTCTGCTCAGCCCGTGTAGCGGGGTGAGGGAGGGAGCATCCCATGAGCTCTGTGCTGCGGCCCTGCGCGGCTCCGCGCAGGGGCTGGGCTGTGTCCCCCCGTAAGCCTCTGGGCACTCACCGCGTCGTCCCAAAGGTTAAAAACAAGCAGGACGCCCGTCGAGGGCCTTTCTGAACCCCTTAGCCTTTCTCTCGCTCCCTCTGGAACGATGCTTGCTTACTGCACAGAACACAGTCCCATCACTGAAAGCTATCCTGATGTCTCCGCATCCCGGAGGAGTCTTTTCCTCAAGCAGATTTCAAGGCAAAAACAAGGGCAGCCCCTGCTCCAGGGAAAAGGAGGCTGACTCGGTCCGTCCCTCTCCCGACTCCCCCCGCTCTGCCCCGGAGCGAGCCATAGGCTGGGGGTGATTTCAGTGTCCGAGTGGTTTAAAAGCTTACGTGAGGGGACTGTGCAGGGGCGATCAGATCTGTTCATCGGGGGTTATTTACTGAGCTCTCCCCGCTTCCCTTAACGCGGAGAATACGAGACGAGCCGAAGGTTGGCCCGAGCCTTCACCTCCGTAACGTGGGGAAAGAGGGAGAAGTGTGCTAACAACGCCGAGAAAACTTCAATTATTTTGTTTTCGAGAGTCGGCAATAGGAGCGACAGGGCAAAATACACCTGATGCTGCTAAACTGGAGAGAGAACAGAATGAACGCACCGGCAGATAAAGACGTCTGCCCGCCGTCTTGTGTTGCAGTACGAGCTCCGATACACAACCTTTTCCTCTTTCTTTGCTTTATTCATGCCCCGCTGCCTTTGCTGGGGCTAGCTACGGATGCCTCCGAAATAACAGCAGAGGCGTGGGGTTTGGAAAGCCATGTCTGGTCCTGGCCATGTATCCCAACCTTGAGCCTCTCTCAGACTTGCAATGCGATGTTAAAGCTCGCGTTGGCCCTGCATCCCCTCGCCTCCGCAAGTCTCCAAACCCGGCGTGGCAGGAGAGGTGATGGACGAGAGGGGCGAGTCCGGAGCCCCTCGCCTCTGCTGTCCTCCTTGGGCCCCAAGCCCGTGGGTGGGCAGAATTACACGCCTCTGTTCCCATCCAGGAGCTTTTGGGGAGGGCTTAAAGCAAGGCAAGCGATTGCCTTCATCCAGTTACGGGCAAAGCGAGCGTATTTTGCTGAGGCAGGGAATAAATCTGTGCATTCCCGAGCAGCCCGTCATGTATTATTGCCCACAGTTTGAGCACTTTGGGATTAGCTAGAGGCGAAACTCCAGGTTCACGTGGAAATGCCCCGGAGACAACGTGCGTGGGGGAAGCGGGGGAAGCAACAGTGGCGAGCTGCAGTGCTCGCTCTTTTCAAGCATCTCCGCGGGGGAAATTGCAGCAATTCCCATATAACGAAAACCAAGTTAGGAGGGGAAAGAAAACAGAAACAATTAGTGAGTGAGTTGGTACGATTCGAGAAACGAAGCCTTGGGAGTCCGGCACCGTTCCGTGAAGGGTGCAGCGTTGATTGCCTTAGATAAATCCCGCTGCTCATTTTCATTCTTCTCTCGGCAAAGGCTGGCGAGTCCCGCCGATCCCCTCGAGTTTTCTTTGGAGGCTCCGTGTGCTGGAGCCCGCGGCAGTGCCGAGGGCGCGTAGCGCATCACCCCTGGGTCTCGGAGCAGCCGGTCTCTCTCCCTTCCCCCATGGTGCTTAGCCCGAGTGGGGAGTCTCCGCTTCCATCTTCTCCCGAGGTCCCACGGATGAGCCCCGCCGAGTATCTTTTCAGCCTCTTTTATTCCAGGCAGCTGAGGCTCATACATCACCGATTCTCCTAGTGCCTCGCAAACTCTCACCTGGCGTTGTTGTGTTAGAAATAAATTCTCTAAACAAGCATTTGCCTCCCAAATACGGATATAATCTTCACGGGCTTTCTTTTTAATGACTTCCATTGAATCGATGCGGCAAAGCTCTTTATCTTACAGTGCAATACAGATTGTGGCGTTGTACACATATGGTTTAGGGTTTTTTTCCCCTGATTCTTGCGAGCTGGGCAGCTTTGAGCCGGGAAAGGCGTATTTACGCATATTTGACTCCTTGCACATTCTAATACACTGAAACGGTATAGGATGGTTTGGGAGATATGGTTGTGCGGAGAGATTAAACTAAGTCTAGGCAAATGCACTTTTAAAGCCGATTCCGAAGAAGTGAGTCTATCCTTACGACAGAGCTAAAAATGCCCTGGACGGTTTTATTGCTGTTGCTGAAAACAGGCTGAACACGAAGATATCAATTGCCATGGTAAACGGATCAAGAATAATAGTAAAGATCAAGTGTGGGGGTAAATATATATATATATATATAAAGAAAAAAAAAAGATAGAGGGAAGGTACGTGTAGAGCCTCTTATACGGGAGGATGCGTGCAGAGCCAGGAGTGCTGTGGGCGTGGGTCTGGTGTGCAGCGCGTACCCTGCAGGGGTGAAGGCAGAGGGCAAGCGAAGGGGGAAATTGTCTGGCAGCCTGCCCGCAGCCATCCCCAGGTACGGCCTCCTCGGAGCCCTGGTGGAGCCGGGGACTCTCCGCCTGGAGACGCATTTTTGGGAACCCCGCGGCCGACACAAATTGGCGCCGCCGCGTCCCTGAAAACTTCCCGTCTTTCCCGGCCCCGGGGAAGCAGCGGGGCTGCCTGGGCTCCCCGCACCGCCCTCGAAACTTATCCCAGCTTGTAGCCTGCACCCAGGGGCTCGCCTGCCTCTCGCGCCGCGTGTGTCGCTGGGTCTGTGTGTGTGTGTGGGGAGAGCGTCCTCTGTGTGTGTGGAAGCGTTGGGCTGCCGTGTCCATGCCTGCTTTCTGTTTGAAGGCATCCAGAAGTGTTGTCTCTGGTGTCCACACGACCCGCTGGCAAAGCAGAGGGGGTGAGTATGAGCCCCTGGTTGCGACCCCTCTTTCTGCTGTGTCTGAGCTGCCAGGCCGTCTAGTCTGGAGTGTGATCTTTATCTTCGGCTGAGAAAGAACAGTTTACTCCGCGTTCTCCTTCTTCCTCTGAACTTGACAGGGAAGTGTAGGTGCAGTTTTGCTTCGATCGAAGCAGTGCCTGCAAAGGCGATGTATATTTCCATCCAAACAGATAAATCCGACTGAACTCCATTCTCGGAACTGTGCCACCCCTTTCCAGGCTGAACTCGAGCTCCTTTTCTAACTTGCAAAATCTGTTCGTGTCCCTGCCCGACAGTCTGTCCAGCTCTCTGTCCGTCTGTCTACCTTTGGGGTTGGCCTTTCTGGGAGAGGCAACCCAGGTCGGATTGTCAAGTATATATCCAGTCCTTTTCAGTTTGCTTGGGGTGAGTTTGCCCTCAACCTACCCTCTCCCCCGAATTCGTTCTTCTTTGAGTAATCAGACAAGGAAAGTCTCATCACCCTCCTGAGCACCTAGGACCGCCAAATCAAAACCCAATCACAGTATTCAAAATTTAGGGGGTTTCTCTCAAGAACATACATTTGTGTTTAGATAAACGAACACAGACACATAAAAAGCTCTTGATCTGCGCCAGCGTGTAAACGAGGTGTCAACCCTAATTATGTGAAAAAAGATAACATTGATCTCCTAGGTATATTTGAAATAAGTTACCGGTTTGTTTTTCATTGTTTGCTTGTTTGTTTGGGATTTTTTTCCTCTGGAAATAAACATGAACTGATTTCTGAAATCATTTTCCCCCTATTCTGTGATTTGTATCTGCCGTTGCAAACGGGAGATGAGCAATTTCGAAATCTGGGATCAGGGTTAGAGGACTAGAAGAGTTAATGCCGCCAACCTAGTTCTGTTTCTAGACACATATGTTTCTGAATATGGCAATATGCTGAAGAAAAGGTACTCTCCGAAAGTACGAGCCTCTCGGCGTTTAGCCGGGAAACGGTGTAGGAGGGAAACGGCAGCTGCGGAGATCCCGACCCCGAAAAGTTTGTTCTGTAGCTCTTTACAATGATTATTTGTAGGAAGTGCGCGAAGACTGGAGGGGTCGAGCTCTTATTGCAGATCCGCACGGCTTTACGGCCGCAGACCGTAGGGGACGGTGCTGCAAAGCTCCCAAGAGCTGGTGACACACCAGGTTTTCACACTTCATGTGGTGCCGCCGAGGTGTCTTCTCCCCAGCGAGGTTTTGGGGCTTGTGTGTCGTGACGGTCTCTCGGGGAGAGGGAAGTGTTTGCTAAATTTGTTTTCCAATGCCGACGTTAAAACGAAAAGGCGGCCTTTGAAGAGTCGCTTTTAAGCCGCGCCTTGCAGACCTGCAAACCAATTCGCCGGGGATCAGTCGTGAAACCTAAAGAGGGGATGGGGAGCCTGCAAATCTTTGCAGCCGCACATAACACCGGCTAGAGGGCGTCCGCCAGAGCCGTGAGTTTAAAAATCAAAAGAGGGAGTAAAAACTCGATGCGAAAACCGGAGAAGATGCAGCTCCAATAAAAACGGGTCAGTAAAGCCTACACTGCACAGGCCGACCCGCACGTTTGGCCCAGTGTCAGGGCGGAGGGGGAAGGTGTGACCCAGAGGTGACACATCTGCCGGAGGGGCCTTCGCCGGGGTCCCCCGGGCAGGGGAGGCGGCGGGCGAGGCCGCGGCCGCGAAGCCGAACTGAGACTCGCTCAGCTCCACCGCGGGTGCAGCAGGCATTGCGAGGGGAAGCATCGCCTGCAGACCGGCAGCTAAAGGCCCAGAGCCCCTGCCCCGGCCTTTTTCGCTCCTGCTGACCCAGCTCGGCCCTTTTAGCTGCTGGAGGGGAGACGCGGGGCTTCTCTTGCTTTCCCGAGTAGATGACAAAGAACTGCGATTTCTCTTCCGTGGTTCCTTGGGTGATTCCTTCTCCCTCTTTGCTTTCTTACGCTTGTCCATTAACTTTTAAAACTTGGCGAAGTTTTCTGGTCCCGGGGCTCCAGATGCATCTCCTGACACGCAAGAGTCGCGGTCGGCTTTTTCCCTTTCGCAGGAAACTGCCCTGCCAAAGGGGGTTTCTTCTCTGCTCCAAGTTCAAAGGTACAGTCCTGAAGTAGTTAAGAGAGAAAAGGGACAAGTGTGGGGGAGGCACGGGGTCAGGAGCGCAGGGTCGAAGCCATTAGAGCCTCCGCCTCTGCGGGCTTGCCCTTTACGGCCTCAGCATTTCGCTGCGGGCACCGTCCCGACACATGGGACCGAGGGGCTTGAGGGACACGGGGTGGGGAAGGGAAATATCCTGGTTCTCTTTGGAAACAACTACAGAGATGGCACTGAGGGCCACTGAGCGCCCAAAGACGTTACCCCGGCGGGGAGCGGGGCTTGAGGAGAGCGTGGTTTTCCCACTCGCTCTGCTCCCTTCTTGGGATCCACGATCCCTAGGGTGCCGGGGCAGGCATTTCCTACTAAGAAATGGAAACATAATTTCTCTGCCTCTCCTAGTACCTGCTTCTCTCCGTGCCCTACATCCCCTGTCAGCCCGAGGGTGTCTGCTAGTGAAATCTTCCCTCGCCACCGCCCTCTGCTCCTTCCCTGCAAGTTATGGGGTTACACTCGGCTGCTGTCTTATACGGGGCATGTGCTGGGTTGTTAGAAACCACTATAAAAGAATAAAGACTTAGTGGCGGCCCGCGCCTGAAACTCGTTTACCTACACTTTATAACAGTCCGCAGACGCCGTTTAGAAGCGATGGGATTTGGGCTTGTAGAAAGACGAGTCTCCCACTATTTCTATTTGATCGAAAGAATAAAGCCGTGTAAGGTGTTTCCTGTCTACTTGAGATTTTGTGCGGCACTTTAGGCAGGTTATTTCTTTGGAAAACAGCCATGGAGCCCATTGTCTTTTTCTGATGCTTGAAAGATTGGGGAGGAGAGGAAGAAGAAAAATCATTGTTAAAAACCACTTTGAAGTCGTGCAACTGTTGCCGCTCCAATTTTTTTCTCCAGTTTCCAGATGCACCAGAAATCGTTACTTTGATCTCACAAAGCAGCAATTTATATTTTTTAATTTTTTAAAAAAAATGGTTGGGTAACTCAAAGCGTAATGGCAAACATGCCGGGGATGAGGTCATCGGGCCGCGCGGGGAGGCCCGGGAGGCGGGAGCGAGCGAGCGCCGAGAGCTCAGGAAAGAGGCGGCGGGGAAGGACGGGGCTTTCTCTCCGGACGAGCCTGGTCGCCGGAACATCTGCTCAGGGCTAATCTTACATCCCCGCTCGTTCACAAGGGAGAAGTCTGCCAGTGCACAAGGGGCTGCCTGAGCGTGCGATGGGACCCTCCCTTTTATGCGCTTGCCCGGGCTGGCGGAGGGGCGCGGTGCCGTGGAGAGAGGCGCACACACGTCAGGTTGCACGGAGCCCAGCAGCTATTAAAAACCGGGGCTGGGACTTTGGCGAGGGCCATGACACGGCTTGGCAAGTGGTCCCTACCCAATTTCGTCAGAGCAGGAGGGGGATCACAGAATCATATAATATGCTGAGTTGGAAGGGACCCGCAAGGATCATCGAAGTCCAACTCGTGGCCTTGCACAGGACAGCCCCATGAATCACACCATGTGGCTGAGGGCGTTGTCCAAACGCTTCTTGAACTCTGTCAGGCTTGGTGCTGTGACCATTTCCCTGGGGAGCCTGTTCCAGTGCTCAGCCATCCTCTGGGTGAAGAACTTTTTCCTAGTATCCAAACTAGACCTACCCTGACAGAGCTTCAGGCCATTCCCTCGGGTCCTGTCACTGGTCCCCAGAAAGAAGAGATCCGTGTCTACCTCTCCGATATGTGAGACCCCTCTGCTTTCACTGGCACATGGGCAACCCGCTTCGAGCGTTCCTCAAAAATTAGTTGCCCCATATAAAACTGTGAGCCTCGCGTCTCTTGCAACGCTCCCAGCCCAGGGATACAATGCATAGGCTGGAGTTACCAAAGCCAACCCGACCCGTTGCCTGAGCCCACCGGGGCGGCTCTCTCTCGTCTGCTTCTCCCGTGCCCGGAGAAGCCTGGACTGGCATCCCTGTCCCCAGGGTCACGGCCGCCGCCGGGCCCGTGGTGAATGCAGGGACAGCGCTAAGACCGGCCGGACGGGAGAAGCAGGCTGACAGCTGCCTCCCTCGGGCCACCCCCTCCCTGACCCAGCCACAGCCACCTGCCTAATGGCCTGACTCCCGGGAGAAACCCACCCGTGCGGAGGTCAGGAGTTTATTGTGCTAAGGAAAATCAAATGGGAGGAAGGGTAAGGGGAGTGTGTTTGTGTGGTGGACCCGAGAGACACTGACCCCATCACTCTCCCACTGAAAACACAGGCCCGTGTTGAATGGGCGGCGTAGACTGCTGGTGGTTGTCTTGCTGGGCAACCACTTCCGCTGCCCGGCTTTTCCATTCCAAAGATACCGACCCGGATCAGCCTGCTGACCCTACAGACCACGCAAAGTGTGAAGTGGCTCTCTCGGGAGCCCAGTGGGGATGTTTGCAGAGCTCCCCGCGTGCCCGCGCTGGAGGGAGCTCGACCCGGGCTCTGCTTCTGCCGTGCCTGGCGGCGTCCCGGTCGGATTGCGCGGAGGATGCGCCCTTCTCCCTCCGCGCGGGTGGAAGCGGATCCGCAGCAGCCGCATGAGAGCATGATTTCGTTGTAAGGCCGCCTGGACCCACGCGAGACACTGGCAACAGCAGACT
>NW_008237619.1:12512447-12513704 GCF_000691975.1 Corvus brachyrhynchos | reverse complement strand
CCCCCCACTGCAGCCTGCGGGCAGGGAAATCTGTGGTCTTCCGGGTAGGGGGCAGCCCCGTATTGCTAGAAGTGACCTACCCCTGGGAAATGGGACAGAAGTGACTCGAGGGTGAAGTGGTGGGATCCATCGCGACCGTTCAAAACCCTTATTTTTAAAAGGGGAGAAATGCGGGGGGAGGAGGAAGAAGCGACAGAAATGAGATGCTGACACTGAGGAGTCCCAGGGAGACATCAACAATCGGTGCCTATGGACCACATCAAAGCACGGCAGAGCAACAATAAAATGCCTTGAAACACTTCTTAATGCAATGTTTGCATTGGGCAAGTCCACAGATGACGCCGAATTTGCCATCACAAGAGAAATAAAGCAGCAGATGAGGTTTAACCAACATTTCTCTAAAACCCGACTGTAGAGGGAAAAGAGAGGAAGGGAGAGGGAGAGATTTTTATAATCCTGAAAGGCAAGAGGAGAAACCACATCAACATAAAGTGAGTAAAATGAGGCAGGGCAGGATTACCAAGGCACAGGGGGATCTTAACAAATAGACCAATATGCCACAAAACATCTGTAAAGAAGAAAACTTCCAGTCAGGATTGCTACGGAGGTACTTTTGACTCAAAGGCTATTGCTCGGCCCTGCTATTTTAGAAGAGGCCGTATTTGTCCCCCTTGCGCCCTCATTCCCCGGGCGATACGGGGGCACCCACAACCTGAGTTTTGTCCCGATAGTTGGAGAGCTTTTCTGGGCGGGACGCCTCTCGCACGGATAGTGAAGAAGGAAAATGGGGGCGAGTGTGCGTGCTGGCGAGGGGAAAGCCTCCGTGTTCCGGTCAGTCTCTGCCAAACAAGCAGTCACACTCAGATGAGTGCTTAATTGCTATTGTGTTTTTGTTTTCCAAAGGCAGAACTCCTATTCCCCGAGCGCGGCTGCAGTGTGGCACAGGCTGGCTTTGTCTGGTTGCTGTGCGGCCGCTCTCGTCATGCTGGCCCCGCCTGACAGCAGCCCAAAGCCAGGAGTACCTATTTAGCTGCCTGCCACCCACGCACGAGGGAACGGCTGGATGCAGGCGGCTGAACACCCCTCTGCCCTGCAGCGAGTCTCCCTTCCTCGCTGACTGCTCATTCCCGAGGAGATTAAGTCCCGATCTGTGCTGAACTGTCAGATCCCGCTCTCAATTTGCTTTGTTGCCTTCCCCCGTGGGAGAGTTGCTGTCCCTTCTGAATTTGGTTCTCCCACCTCCCCCGCTGGCCGGCC
>NW_008237619.1:12511029-12512327 GCF_000691975.1 Corvus brachyrhynchos | reverse complement strand
CGCGTGAAGTGCTGCCGGGGCTGCCTGCCCTGGGGCCGGCCGGCCGGGGGGCTCCGCTCGTCCCTGCTGCGGAGATGTCCTTGCGCTTCGGCCCCTGCGGACAGGAGCTGGCTGCTTCCCACCGCCCTCCTCAAAATATTGTTCAGCGGGAGCCTGAAAGGCGGCATTGCAGCCCTCGGGCTCCTCCTCCGAGTATGCCACAGGCCGCTCCTTGACCCGGGGCGACTCCGTGCCAGCTGCGCCAGGGGCGAGCACAGAGCAGGGAGAGAGGCCTTGCGGCGGGGCAAGCACCGCACACGCTGTAGGGCTCGCTGCTGCGTGGTCGCGTATCCCCAGGGGATGGAGAGAGAGGACAATTTCACTTATAGAATTATGATAGAACGTGACCCCGACAGGAATGCGGCCGGCACCGACACGGGAGCGGGGGGATATCTGTAGGTTTCCGCGGCTTTGCGGGGAATTAGCGAGATGGGCTGTGGGGAGCCGAGAAAGCTGCGCTGAGGGAGGGATAAAGGTTCAGCTGGATCAGGGGGTATCCCACGGCGTAAACGCTCGCCGCCCTCCATTCGATTCCAAGGTTTCTATCTTCCAGGCAGGAGAAATCCCTGCGAGGAGTGCAGGTCGCACGGCAAAAAACGGACCACAGATACCAGGAGAAATTCCTCCCGCCAGCCCAAAATTTCGTCCTGAGAGACCCCAGTCCCCGGCAGCTTTCTGGTTACTAGAAACTAATAAAAACAGTATTAGAAGCTAATAAAGACTTGCTTAATAATAAATCTGGGCAAATTCCGGGCGCAGAGCAAGAGCGAGCGAGGTTTGATATGCAGAAAGGGAGCCTGGGTTGGGGTCCGGTGGGTCATGACCATTTTCGGGGGACCTGGAGCCGCGTGTCTGGCCTGCCTGCCTTACACAGCAGTCGTGTTTCACGTGGGTCAAAATAAGCCGTGTTTGAAGTTCCTGGATTGTGCCACAAACGTATCTCGTGAGGAGGCCGGGGACCACTCTCCTGCTTCTGTAGTGGTGCCTACAGTTGATAGCACGGGGGGATAAACTTCTGTTTTCCATAGAGGGAGGATTACATCCAGCGGCCACAGATCTTTTGAATAGTCCCATTAAAGTCTGCTTCGTTTTAGGTTCGGCCCTAAACGGGGTTGTTTACAGTATAACACATCATGTATGAGGTAGGGGAGCGCAGAGACGTCTCTTGGTTCAAAGAGCTGTGCCTTGAAGAGAAAAAAAATTCCCCTTATATTTATTTTTTTGACCGAACACACATTGAAATGCTGTGTGCATTCCTG
>NW_008237619.1:12506153-12510875 GCF_000691975.1 Corvus brachyrhynchos | reverse complement strand
TTCCTCCCTGGAAAAGTGGGCTTTGGATCCCGTCTCAGTAACAAGGGGCTGGTTGTCCGCCTGCAGCACCCCATATGAGAACTATTGTGCACAAGGCCCACAGCATTTTCTGGGGAATGCCACTTTTTCGGCATGTGTGAGGCTTGGGGACAAGAGCGGGACAAGGGGACACGTGGCTGCCGGGTGGGTCCCGCCTGGGCCCGGGGGATGTAAAAGCACGCTTGGCTTCTCCCTCTCCTCCTCCCCGGAGGTAGCTCAGGCTGTGATGGCTGCAAGGTACCATAGGCCCCGTGTGCCCTGATCTCTCCACTCACCGCACTCAGTCCTGTGAGTTTGGGAGCCGAGGGTTGCGTTTGGACTGGAAAAAATAATCCAACAAAAAAGGAAACAAACCCCCAAATGTCAACTCCCTCAAACCCCCAAACGTCAACTCCCTCAAACTATCCCAAATTATAATAGCAGCAGGTATCTGCAAAGAAGCAGCTCTTCAATGCGCTGCTGTGTAAATGCTGTTTGCTACCGGCGTGAAACTGATTTCTTTTTCTTTTTCCATGGAAAAATAGTCAGGCGCCCTGCTGAGAACAGTCACCTTTCAGACTAAAATCTCCCTGCCGGGACTTGCGCATGGGCTGCCCCACACCTGGTTCTGGCCCAGCTTTCCCGGTGCTCCTCGTATTCCTACGGCCACGCGTCGTGGGGTGATAAGGGAGGCATATGAGTCCCGATCCGGGGTCGGAACCATAGGAGTGCTGAGCCACGGCAGAGCTGAGCCCCTCAGCCTCCGGGAGATGCTTGGCAGGTGACCTTCTCGGGACCTGCTCTTGTGCCCTGACTGACAGTGGATCTTGTCCTGGAGTTTGTCTAGATATGTACAGCCTCCCTGCCGTCTTTTTCCTGCTGCTCCCGAGGTCTCCTAACCCTCTAGACCTCCGAAATTCCTTCAGGGTGGTTTATGTGTGGGGAAAAAAAACCAAACAAACAACCCAAACCAGGCAACAAACAAGCAAAAAACCCAACCCAGACCTATGAACCACTTTGAGATCTCTCTCGGTCCCATCTCGCCGGCTAACACCACTCCCGAGTCCACCTGCAAAGAGCGGCGGGGCAGGAAGAAGGAGGGCCTGAGGAAACCTCAGCGACCCACTGCAGACGAGGCCGGGGGAGCGCGCAGGGGGGCAGCGGAGCCCAGGAGCCCAGCACCACCTTCTCCTCAGCACCACCACCCTGTGTGAGCGACTTCGGGTGGCTTTGCCACCTCTTCTCGGGGGTGTGAGTGTGTGTGTGCAAATAAGGTTGTCAGGAAGGTAATGAGGCGGGTGGCAAACTGTGGACAGGCTGGCATGGCTGATCAGACACCTCTGTCCCTCACCCTCGGAGCCCGAGCGGTGCGCAGTTTCTCTGGGGTGCAGGGGGAGGGGGGAAAAGGGGGTCAGCCCTGCTTTCTGGTGGTCTTGCTCGCCTCTGCCCTCCTTGGAGCTGCCTTTTGCCTCTCGCCATCCGAGAGCTACAGCCACGAGGATTCACCTGTCAGCAGAGACCTCAGCACAAGTCAGGGAGAAAATCTGCAGAAGCGGGAGGAAAAATAAATATCTTATAAAAAAGCGGGCGGCAGGAGCAGCCGGGATTGGGTCCGGGGCGCCCGTGGGTGTGAAGCCGAGTGTCCCGGGCGGGCGCGCCCCCAGGCTGTGCCCGGGGGCTGCAGCGCACAGGGAGCGTGGAGCAGAGCAGCCCGCCCGCGTGTATCTGCGGGTTTCACGCAAGCAGCGAGAGCTGAAAGCTGCAGAAACTCCGCGAGCCTGCTGACAAGCAGGCAAAGCGGGTCTGTAGTCTGCAAATGAAGAGAGAGATCATCTAGTCCCCCGCTTATCGTTCCGGGTTTTTCTGAAGTTTGGCGTGGTAAATACAAAATGCATGGCTTTTAATCCTGCCTGTGTTGTTCCAAGTCAGTAGCTGAGAAGGCAGAAGGGTCTCTAGCCGGGACTTTGGTCTTTGTTTGCGAGGGGAACCTGCTTTGCCTGAATTATTCATCATAATTGCCTATTTCCAAACAGCTCCGCGGGGAGGCTCCGAAATTCAGTCAGGTCTGACTGGTGCCTGCGGAAAAGCGACGCCCGGAGCTGATGGAAGTTCAGGGACAATTTTAAGTTCCCGATTCTCCTCCCCACCGGGAACACAGGGGCCGGGATGGGGCTGAACGGGGGGAGAGGCCCGGGGACAAGGGGCATTTTGTTGTCCTAAGCCCAGGAAACGTGCCGATGTGTTTCTGCTCCGCCTGGTCTCCTCCTGCCGCCCCGAAAACAGGAGAGACAAAAATAATATACGCGCCGAAACAAACGGGGGAGAATTCCTAGTAAAATGGAGGGAAAGTAGTGGCTGTTTTTTATAGTTCAAGTGTATAATCGGATTTTTTTTCTGTCCTGATAGAAAGCAGATAAATTTAGGAAGGGAGAGCTAAGAGAATAATTACAGGGTGAAGGTAGTTAAATTTTATTTCGAGTCCCAAAGGCAAAACCTGACATTTTATTGCAAACATCTGGAAGGCTTAAGAGACTGGCATGGTGTTTGTTTAAACACTAATAGAGATTTTTATTCTGTAAAACACAAACAAAGCCCATTTAAAAACACTTGAGACTGTAAATATTTTGCGGTGGTTCAATTCTCAAAGCCTGAGAAAACCGGGGGAAGGGGAGGGGGAACGAATCGACAGCATAATAGGGGTATAATTATGAATTAGTTAATATACGCAACAATACCGTTTGTGCAGACCATAAAAATAAATTGCAGGCGTGTTTTTTTCCCCAGTCACAATAACTGACCCCGCGCAGCACGGGAACATCACCTCGCTCGTGTTTTCAAGCGGCCACTTGTGCTTGCTTTAAACTTGCCTCTTATTAGAGAGCCAGCCTCGAAATCCTCCGATCCGTTTAAAGATAATCGACGCTGTATTAAAGCCCAGTAAATCACTCGCTCACGTTATCAGACAGCCTTCAGCCCGCGCCCGCTGACTGGTTTTAACATTGTTTTCAATTACTAACTTTGAAAAAAAGAGAAATAATAGTAAATCCACGGGCTAGATCTGGATGAAGCACCTTCGGAAAGGTTTTCCTTGCTGTAGAGCAGGGTCTGAAACTGGCCCAGCCCCTGCAAACAGCACATCTGGACAGCACTCCCGCCCAGCAGCCGGCTCCCCTTATTTCTCTTTTTTCCCCAAATATTTCCATATATAAACAAATATTTTTCAGGCTCGCTCCGCGACAACTGGAAAGCAGAAGTGAATGATTTCTTTATAAACCCCGAGGCCTGGCCCTGCGACCCTTGCTCCTGCCACTTTATTCCAGGGAGCAGTTTCCTGGATTTAATGGGCGCTACCCCTGCGAGTAAGAGTCTGGAATAAAGACCAGGCAAAGGGGCGCATTCATCTCTGGCGGCCGGGGGTCGGGAGTCGGATCTGAATCCAGATTAAGGCCAGGCCTCTGGTAGACTCGAGGTTTACACCGGTCGCCGCGGGGAGAGGGGACCCTGGCCTCAGTGCCGCTGCGGCTGAGAGGAGCCCCGGGAACCGGGCGCCGGCGGGGCAGCGCGGATGCGTTTTGCTCAGTCAGATTTTGGTGCAAAAGCTCAACAGAAATTCCATCCCCCTGCTCGGGAGAGGGGGTTTTCTCTGGGTGAGCTTTCTCAGCGCAGGGGGCAGCGAACCCTGCGAGGGGGCAGCGTTGGCTCTGTCCCTCCCGCCCCCCTCATCCCTCCCCTTTCCCCCGGCACATCCAGTGGGGCCGCAAGGTCGCTGCAGGGTCTGCCCTCTCTCCTCGCTCGCACGGCGGAGCAGCAATGCCTTTGTGTTTACCGCTTTTGCACCGCCCGGCGCGGACGGGCAGAGGGAGGGCGAGCTGTCCTAAACCTCCCGGGCACCAGGATAGGGCCAGGGAGAAGGGCCGTCGCCGGGGCCGTGAATCCCGGCGGTCCCGGGAGCGGTGTCCGGGACCGCGGGGAGCTGCTCTCCCGCCCCTGGCTAAAGGGTCTGCTCCCTGGGGTTTGGCAATTAGGGGCCGTATTGGCTTGGAAACTGCGCTGTGTTTCTTGTCGTTCCTGCAGAGGCTGTGTTCGGCTGCCAGAGCCGGGCGCGGAGTGCTCGGACACAGCTCGCAGACCTCGGGGGGCACAGGAGAGCGCCCCAAGGTAAGAGACCCAAAAGGGGTCGGGGCTGCTTTAAACTGTCCGCCAGTAAAACCACACTTATTGCTATGGAAAACGTATTTCTGAGTTCTCACATCAGTTCCCAAAATTCGTTTTAATCGCCCTGCCTTTCCAGCACCATTTCTTTTCACTAAAACGCTATAAATAATCCACTATTTTCTTGGGCTCTTTTGCTAAAATCTCCCTCCAGCTTCTTTAAAAGGCTTCCTCCGTGTCTGCCTCCCAGGCAAGTGTTTCCGAGGCTTACGGAAAGAGGGAAAATATTTGGTTTGGTGGGGTTTTATTGGGGGGATTTTTTTGGTGTGGTTTTTTGTTTGTTTGATTTTTTGTTTGTTTTGGGGTTTTTTTTTTTGTTGTTGTTGTTTTGGGTTTTTGTTTTTGTTTTTTTGTTTGTTTGTTTGTTTGTTTTTGTTTTTGTTTTCTTTTTGAGACATTCCTTCGCCTGGGGAAGGACACACAGCCGGGGGACCCGCTGGAAACACATGTGCCCTCCTCCAAGTCCCCGCTGCCGCTGTCGGCTTCCTCCCC
>NW_008237619.1:12503325-12506002 GCF_000691975.1 Corvus brachyrhynchos | reverse complement strand
CAAGGGTGTGTAGTAGAGGGGAGGGGAAAGGAGCGGCGGGGAGGGGGATGAGGGGTGTAGGGCGGGTGATGGAGACGTACAAAACCTGCTCCTCGGCCTAGATAACAAGGCTTAGCTTTTCCGGGATTTGCCGAAGAAATGGCTTCTTTCCCGCTTTTCATCTGAAATCCGTTTCCGTGCGTGTGAACCTCGGCGGGCGCCTTAGGCCGGGGAGAGAGCGCTGAAGGGCTCCGCCGTACCACGCTGACGTGGGCACCGTGGATTCACTCTGGGAGCAAAAGGAAGTGTTTTTCCCCCCTACACTCCCACATGAGCTTCTTTCACTTGTTTCCAGCCCCACAGAAAAAAATCGTCTACGAAAAACCTCATTCCCCCCCAGCACTGCCCTAAGCAGCTCTGCACCTTCGGGGAGCAGCGGAGAAACAATGGACAAAAAATAATCCCTTCCTGAAAATTGGTGTGTCTCTTTGCCCGCTTTTCCACCGCGGCTCGGTCCATGCTAATCCCCTCTCATACTTTATAATTATTTATATTTAATTTTGAACTTGTATCGAATTAACCCCCCGTGGCTTTCCCCGCTGTATTTTCCCTATACAGTGTTTCGCTTGACTTCATTTATTTTCCGGGGTCCCACCAGCTAATGAAAACAGACGCTTCTGTCACCTTCTCAAAAGTAGCCCTTGTTGCTTTTCACTGCGAGCCCCCCCGAGCCACGCGTGACTGAGGGGCGTGGGAGCAGCTGCGGACCCGCCTCAGCCGGGAGGATGTCAGGGCAGAGTGAGCCAGAGAGCAGAAATAAAATGCTGAATATTATGCAGGCAACCAGCCGGGATCTGTACCTAGCGGCTTTGTTTTCCCTATAGCTAGAGTGACAAAAAGAAGCAGGAAAGGGGGAAAAATTATATAGATATATATATAAAACCCTTCCCAAAGAGAAGGCGCTCCCCATGCCCGGGGGTGTCTGGGTCTCCCTGCCAGCCCACGCCGCCCGCTCAGCCCCGCCGCTCCACGGACACGCATCGTTTTGAAGCGAAAGTTCAACCCCCTCGAGACGTTGCTTCTGCTTCTGCCAAACACCGATTCCGCCGGCAAGGGCAAGTAATACATGGCATAAATGAAGTTTTAAAAACACCCCCTCATCCGGCACCGCTGGGTGGTAACGCACCTCTCGGGTACTTTGCGTGGGGATTAGGCAGCAGCAGCGTTTGGGAAACCCGGGTGCGGCGGAGAGAAGTGCGGGAGTTGTTACCTCTCTGTGTTTAGAGTTATGGGTTTCCTACTGGCTCCCCGTTCTTCAAACAGGCAGCCTGCCTAACTCTTGGAGAAAAAAAAAATCCCAGAAGTTTGGATCAATCAGAGAGAGACAGAAGGAAAGGGGAGAAGAAAAAAAAAAAAAAGTATTTCAGGATGAAAAAGTTACTGTAGTTTTTTAGCAAGTACCTCAGGCAATTTGCTGACATATATCAGTGCACTTGTCAAATGCTTTGACACAGATGTCTGGTTTTGGCAACTACAGAATTTGAATATCCTACCCTGTACATAGCTATTCATAGAGTCAATTCAGATCTGGTGTAGGTGGGTGCAACTTCATTGACTGGGGGGAAAGAGGCAAGAGGCTCTGCCTCTGGTCCCCGAGCTGTGCGCTCCCAGCCACTGGTCGCTCCTCTGCCCAAGGGTCTGGGCTGGGGGATAAGATGAGTGAGAGGCGAAGATCGGCGGTGGCCCTCAGCTCCCGAGCGCACGCTTTCTCGGTAGAAGCCTTGATCGGGACAAATAAAAAGAGGAAACTGCGCGACTGGGAGGACAAGGGGCTGGATTTGTCCATGGAAAGCCTCAGCCCCAATGGCCAGCTGGGGGACAATGAAGACCCGACTCAGTGCCTGGACCTTAACCCCGGTTAGTGCGACTCCTTTCTCTTCGGGACTCCCCTCCTGCCCCGCTCCCTCCCAGCCGCTCTCCCTGGGTCCTGCCGGGAGCTGCCCGCCCGGCAGCGCGTCCCGGAAAACATCCGAGACTGGGAGTACAGAAAAAAAGAAGCGGGAATTGTGCGGAGATTTCTTGGGGGTTTTTTGTGTTTGGTTTTGTTGTTTTTTTGTTTTTTGTTTTTTGGGTTTTTTCTGTTTGTTTGGGTTTTCTTGTTTTCTTGCTTTCAGTTTATGGGGACTTTCTCTTACTCACTGTGTCTCTTCCCCCCTCCCCTAGCTCCATGATCTCCCGTGAGGGACGGCGTGTCCCCTCTGCTTCATTTTTCTCCCTCTCTCCTTCCTCTCCGTGGCTGTCGATCGCGATAGTCCTTCCCGGGTGTCTCGGGACACGCGTTTCGTTTTGCCCCAGAGTTCCCCGAGCCTCGATCGTGGAGTTGCCGGGTGGGTCGGGGGCAAGGGAGTGGGGTGCAAGATGCACCCCTCTCCTCTTTTCCGAGTCACGGGCCACCCCCCGTGTTTTCTCCATGGAGGCAGTGCCGCCCTAAGCGGAGGTTTCGGTGTAGGAGAATTTTGTGGGCTCCAGGATCAAAGCTGCTCCGAGGCGACGGTCGCCGACTCCTCGGAGCGATGGGGACCCTCTAAATACGCCTGCAGCTCGGGATCCTTCTCCCGGGGTCGGACCCGCTGGGTCCCGGCGGCGCGGCCTCGCCCCGCTCCTGGGCCGGCGCTCACAAGCCGCAGCGGCGGCGCCG